>NC_134238.1:91786375-91943875 GCF_965152275.1 Natator depressus | reverse complement strand
TCTGCTGATTTACATGGGTTGAAGATCTGATTTTATTGGGGGCATTATTGTCCTCAACTAGAGAGAAAATATTCAGGAACATATTGAAAATATACGTAGACTCACTTGGGAAAAAAAGATGACATATTGATGATAAAAAAGGACAAGGGAAACTCCATGAAAGTAAATACAAGGCACAGCATTCTTCCCAGATGTATAAGATGAAATATATAATGCATATATGTGATCTGAGATGTAAAAATATGTTCCCACAATCAAAACAGCATTGTAAGCCAATTAAAGTTACTCCAGGGCACAATTCTCCTGCCTGAATCAAAAAGTAGCTAAGCCATGTCCACATGTGTACCCTATTGTTAGTATTGCTGAGGCCACAGTCCATCCAGTAGGAGTCAGATAAATATGTGCTTCTATGTGTGGAGGTGGATGTGGTTTCCCTATGCATGGTATGTCATGGTTAGTGGACAATGTGCTGACTGGTGTGGATAATATGGGCAAGACTTCTCCTTTTGTCATTTCTTTTCTGTTAAGGGTTTAGATGGGTGGACTGTGCTTTGAGGCAATGTCAACTGGTTTGTAATTTTCTTCCCCCATTTAAAGGGCCCTCATCATTCATGCCCCTCAGTAATGTGCCTTCCATCCATTAATATATTATTTTGTTCCAAGGACATTTTCCTCCTCAGACCATTCTTGTCTGTCTGACAAACCTTTCTGGCTTGTTGGACTATGTCAGCTGACGAACCAGACCTGATTTGTGGGCTGTAGAAACTGTGTTCTGAGTGGAACTGGCAGCTCTGCTCCTTTATGTTTATTTTAAGGGAACGGAATAGAGAGGATTATCCCTGGAGCTGTCTGACGGATAAAGATCCTAACTCTGATAGTAAGGCAGCTTCCTAGGTGGCGAGCTAGCTGTGGTGTGTCAGCAGGGCATTGCTGTCTTGAAGAACCAAGGCCAGACAGCAACATGGGAACAACTGGGAGGATATATCTGTTCTTCCCTTTTCCCCGTTTCCCCAACTCCTACTTTTTGCCCTCCCAGAACCCCCTGAAGATCCCCTTTTCCTACTGTGTTCCATAGAGCATGGGGGAGTTTGCGGGAGCTAGCCATGTTCTCCAGGGCATGTCCCACAATCATGACTTCACCTCACCAGTAATGCTGCCACTTAGAGGAATGTATTTCCCTGCCCCCTCTGTGGCTTATCGGACCTGCCTTTTCCAGCTTGTGAACCACAAGTAGTTCCTCCCAACCCAAAACACTTCTTGCAAATATGACAAGGAGGTAGGGAAGGGGGAAGAAGTTACTCCTTTAGTTTGACAACTGGAATTAGCCAGTGCAATTATTTAGCTATCCTGGATACACTTGGCAAAGCTCATTGCAGTTATTCTGTATTAGGGAATGTCTTTTATAAAAGTAAATATTGAAATATCGATACTTTGTGGAATACAGGGGACCAGCATGTATATATGAGGGGAGTTTGTGGTTTCTAAGGACTGTGGCTATATGGCATGAATGTTCTGAAGAAGGGTGAGCCTTTCCCCTCCGCCTTAATTTTCAAAAAGGGTTTGGGTTGTTGTTGGGTTGGTTTTTTTTTGAGGTTTTATATTTTATCCTAAAAGCATTTCTCAACATCCTCAAAAATTCAAGGACCCCTCAGAAGACTGTTTCCCGCTTCTAGTTTTTTTTAAATAACAGATGGTTAGAGCAACAGAGAAGCTTTTAAGGTTCTAACAATGGCAAAAGCTTTGACTTAACCTTATATATGGCATCACTACTTTACCACAGCACCGCTTCTAGGGATAGTTTCCACACAGCACTGACTTCAATAGAGTCAGGATTTCAGCCTGTAACTTGAAATGTTCCGTGCATGTGATCTGCATGCAGTGTGGTTCCCTAATGAGTCTCGCTGCTCTGGATCATAAACTGTACAAACAGTGAACTGCAGTAACAATGTTCCCTCCCTCATTTCATCCGCCCTTATCCTCTTTTCCCTACTGTTATCTCCTCCCACTTTCTTCCTCACCTGCCTGACCATAAGTCCACCAACCTTTGGGTCACAAGCACACAAGAGGCCAGAAGTAAGGGGCGGAAGTGGATGGAGTGGTTCCAGGGTGCTACGGCTGCTGTACTGCGGTTGGCACCTAGCTGCCAGCAGCAGTGGTGGCAGTGGTTGCGGAGGTTGGAGGTGAGCACTATAATGATTTTGTTTCATTTTATTTCTTTGTATAAATCTTTCATTTTATTTCATTTTAGTTTGTATTTGCAAAAAAAAAAAAAAAGCATCTCTACCCTACCCCCACAAGACCTACGTGATTAGGGGACAGGCTGAGATGGATGCTGACCCCATTTTCCACCCTGGATAGGGGACCAGGAGGAAATTCCACCTCTAGCTTCCTTCTGCCAACCTGCCTGTCCTTGGAGAGAGGAATATCGCTCCAGAACAGAAGCAGAGTCCTGGCCAAGTGAGGCCAGTGGACTGGCTACAGGCCACCTAATTGGCTCTGGGCCCATCAGCTGGCACAAGGGTGACTGTGGAGAAGATACATGCAGCTGAGGTCTGAACATGTTGAGTTTGCTGTGACTGCTGGAAGGAGCAGGCCCAAGTGCAGAACTCCGCCACATGCGGGGCTTCTTTGATCTTGCCACAGTGAACTCCTCAAAAGGGATAGTGCATAAAACACCAATATTGCAAAAGCATCAGCATGGGACTCCATATGGTTGTAGGTGTCTGCCTGCCTGCACAGATCTGATTCCAGGATCAAGGCCATATTTACTTCCTATAATAATTAAAAGCATGAAAAAGAACTAAGCTTTCTCTCTGATTCTTCAAAATAAGAATGGAAACATTATAGAGGGATTTCTTCCACCGTCTTCTCAGAAAACTATTTTATTATTTTTAGATCAAGAAGACAAGATAATATGAATATCTGGTCACAGGGTGTTAAGGCACAACAATACTGTGTAGATGATTGCTACTAGGATGCCTGTAAATAAAAATATATTAGACTTCACTTAAAAAAACAGCAGAGGACTGAAACTCACAGGCTGCAGTCATTTTCCCACTCATCCAAGGATTTGTACCTCATGGAGGAAGAATGAGAGAGAGAGACACATGCTGCTGGGGCTTGATTCCGATCTGTGATACATCAGTGTAAATCAGGAGTAATTCCACTGAAGTCATTGCAGTTACATGGGTGTAAAGCCAGCATAAGTGAAAGGAGAATCAGGCCCTTAATGATCGAACAAGCACACACACCTTGAAATAAAAGTATGCTAGAGAGAAAGCTAAGGAGAGTTTCATGTACTGCCAACTCGAAGGCAAATTCAGAGGATTTTCCTGTATTTCTCCCAGCAATCTCTCCTGGCACTGGTGAGCCTTTCAATTCATGTTGCCAGCAAAATGTTAGCTGACTCTACTCCATTGGAAGGAGAATCTTCTTCTTTCCAGTGCCTCAGCAGGATTTGTTTTGGCAGATGCACATGCAATAAGCAACTGCTTGCTCTGTGAGGGAGAAAATAAGCGTTCATTTATAGTGCCCAATAGATTTACTTTGGAGGAAGGTTCAAATTCAGTTTGAAGGGTTAGCAGGATTCCAGCTCAAACATCTTGTCATCATTTTTGGAGCTCAGCAACAGCATAGCCCAGGACCATTTGTGACAGGAGCAGAACTGACATGTCCTGATGGCATTTCCAGAATCCTCTTGACTCTCTCAAACCCTGCTTCATGGAACCTGTATGCAGACAGCCAGGAACACTTATGGAATATTATGCACTAAAAAAACAGAGCAATTAGGAGATTCCTGACTTTTTTTTTTCAAAATGCCATCAACTATAGGAATTGTTAATACCAGTTTGTAAATAGATACCATTCAAATCTCTAGAAATCTGGGATGAAACAGAGAAAAACAATTGATTTAATTACTAGTCAAGTGTCTTCTGATAGCAGAGAAAAGGATCCTTTAAAGGACATAGATCAGCTTCAAGGATAGACAGTTTAATGATAGACATCTGTTTAGGAATAACTTTTATTTTGCTTGACACCGTGGGCAATGACTAAAAGTATTGCTGACCCCAGTTACTGAGTTTAAAACTTGTTCGTGATGTATGTACTATGTTTAATGAGACTTTTTTGACACTGATATTTATTCTAATGCTCTTGAAGGTAGAATAATCAAGGACATTAAAAGAAAAACAGATTATCTCTGTTGTCTGGAATGGCATTTGAGTGTGGGGGGTGTTTGTGTATACGTAGCATTTATCAGAACATTCAGGGGTTCTATATAAAGTCAGTCCATGGATACAAAATATGTTTATCTTTCAGTGGAACAGAACCTTAGGAATTGTGTGTGTCTTCTTAGATGTGAAGTTCTATAAGATGATTATATTGACTTTTTTTTTTCATTCTTTCTGATTCTATACTTCAAGTATGTGATCAAAAAGTGTTCTTTTCTCGTTCTTTTCTTCTCTCTGCCTACTCACCTTTCTTTCTCCCTTTACTCCCCATTTTCTTTCTTCACCCCACTCCCACTTTGTCTCTGTCTTATATCTGCTGTAGTCCCACTTTTCTCAGCACTCAGGACAGTGCTTTTTATTTTTCTCTGACTGATTTGAGGTGCAGAGTCCAGGTGAGTTGCTTAGGGACTAGTAAGACCAGCAAGTGGACTAGCTGCTGCAGGGACTACTTGATTTGGCTTATTAGCTGCATGGAATTTTGGGAGGCCTAGGTGTTGCCAGGAAGAGGTGATTTGGTAGGTTTCACTCTTCCATCTCAGACACTACTTAACAATACCCAGCATGGTGCTGGTCAACATTCTGATGCTAGGGATTACATCTTTGAAATAAGACATAAAATAGGGATCCTGCCCACATTAAAACACCGTGTCATTGCATTTCCACCCCCCCTCCCCAAGTTGGAAAGTTAGCCAAATAGACTGAGTTCTAATCTAGAAAACTATAATGCTTATATAACTTGCCCTTTCCTTGCGTCCTGCCCTAAACTGTTGCACGCAGTGGCTGTGCCCTGTCAAACAGCTCCACATTTGAAGAGGTGGTTGCATTTCATAATGGTTAATTCCTACATCTATAAAGGGCCAGATTGTGCCACACTGAAACAAACTTAATGGCACAACCCTCTGTAGAGGCCATTGCAGTCACGCTGGCCCAGAGGGCAGGTATGTTGAAGAATGATGATTATTGGGAATGCAGCTGTTGTGCATCCCAGCATATAGGTTGGTGAACTCTATTAGCAGGTGTGGAGAGGAGCTATGGCCAGGTGCCAGCCTTGTCCCTGGTTCTCTTGGAGAAGCTACCATTTGGGGGGAGCTAGTCCTGTCATGTACTGCTTATACACAGTAGATTGCAGGGCCAATACTAGCAGGTCTGGCTCCAGTACCAGATATGGACTGTCTACAGAGATTCCATCGTGGAGGGGTACAAGAGATGCATTCTCTATGAGATACTTTAATGCACTGCTGGTTATAGTGATTATCTGCTCAGGTAAGGTACGTTACATATGGTTCCACCTAGTGTCTGTACATTATTATACAGTTTTAGCATTCCATTACGTCTCCCCCACTAATTTTTACATTCCTACCATTTACAAAATTTACACTATCATGCTATCTTTGAAGTTCAGTATGTATCAGTTTAAGTGTCTTTGAATCGTACTGGTTTTCTAATGACAAGAACCAAATGTCTAACAACTTGATAATCTGGCTGTCCGTTAGCTGCAATGACTGTCTCTGGTTGGTTTGGAGAATCTTTGAGTTCTCTTCTTGTTCTGCATCTGCCATCTGTGGAGTGTGCTCTGTTGATTGTTCTTTCTGAGAAAAAAACTGAAGATGTTGGCAATTTCTGCTGAACTGTCCACTATCAACCTCAATCAAATATGATCTGGGTAATGATTTTTTTTCCTTTGCAGCAGTTGGAGTTCTCCATCCTTTTTCTCCATTGAGTTTGACACAAACACAGTCACTAGGTACTAGATCTGGCAGTTCTTTAACTGAGTGAAATCTGTTATAAAAGTGTTCATTTGCTCTTTTTGCCTTTTTATCCAGTTTGGCTACTCTCTTCATGTCTGGCCACTTTGGAGATTGGAAAATAATCTAAATTGGAATAGTAGTTCTGATTTCCCATCAGGAGGGAGGTATGCTGGATTATATCCAATAGCTGACATTGGTGAATGGATCTTCCTGCTGTAGGATTTTCTTGGCTGTCAGTATAGCTCTCTCAGCCTTTCTAGTCACTTGTGGGTAATGTGGGCTGCTAGTAATAAGAGCAATATTATATTTCATTTGGAATGACTTAATCACAGCTGTGGTGAATTGTGAGCCATTGTCTGTCACTAGTTGTTCTGGAATACTGATGTGAGCAAAAGTACACTTCAATTTCTCAGTAACACTGCAATATGTTATGTCTTTCGAGTCCATTATTTCTATATACCTGGAAAAACAGTCCGTTATGATTATGTAATGATCTCTGAATTTGGATAAATCTGCAGCTAATCTCTTCCAAGTTCTGTCTGGTAGAGGTGTTTGTATAATGTATGGTTCAGCATTATCTCTTAGGGTTATTTGTACTGGATCTCCTTTCAAAAGTCCGATATCACCAAATGCTCCGTTGAATTGTTCCACCTTCCTCATTAGGCCCATTGTGGCTGCTGCTGAAAAGATTGCTGGCCTTTGCATATGATCAAAGGATCTTTCTGAAAGCAAAGCATTTGTCTTTGTAAATTGTTTCTGTGATGAACCAGCCCATACAGTTCAGAATACCACCAAAATTAGTCAGGGCTGTGTCAGGAGAATTCAGCTCTGGGTGGGATTGAAGGTGATTATAGTCCCTTCTGATATTACTGTCATGTCTGCTCCTGAGTCAATCTTAAAGTCAATAGTCTTTCCATGAATATTCAGTTTCACTCCAGGCAGGATCTGTGTCGTCACGTCATAGATCCCAGAAATAATGGCTCTTGTCTGTCTATAATACTCAATTCCTTAACTGCATTAGTGCAGCAAACAGCTGCAAAATGTCCGTATTTTGTGCATTTATTACATCTGATACCTTTGGCTGGATACACATTTCTTGGACTATAAATTTTTCCACATCTTATGCATTTAGTGTGAAAGGTTTCATAGTTAGGCTGGAATCTGTCCCTCACAGAGTCACAGTCTTATGATAATTACTTCTAGCACTCATGCTATATCTCATATAGACTTTAAGGGACAGACAGAAGGGACCATCATGATCATCTAGTCTGACCTCCTGCACATTACAGGCATGGAACCTCATCCACCCGCCTCTGTAATACACCCATAATCTCTATACTGCTCCTAAGATAGTTTCTAATTATTCAGGTTTGGCGAATTGTTTGTTTTGCTGTTTTCCTAGCTCAGTCTGTTTTGTTATTTGGAAAGCCAAGTGGAGGATTAAGTCTTCTTTAATTGTAGCTGCTGCAAGAGTCACTTGTCTGTAAGCCCAATAACTGATTTTATTAATAATATTTTCACATTTTACAGTCCCACATCACATGTCTTTTCTGTCAAGACATGTAAAGTTCTTATAAAAATTCAACATTTTCCTCTGGTTCTTGAATTCTCACAGTCATCTTTGCAACTGTCATCAGTAAAGGCGAAAGATTTAAAGATATGCCTGCCTGCTTCCCCATAGCATAAATTAAAGACACTACCAGAATGTCTCCAGTTTCCTTGTGGAATTTAGTAGCAATATGGAATCTTGCAAAATGCCACTTCCATTCTATTCATTCTGAAGGTCTGTCAAAGCCGAAGTTCACTGAAGAATGGCTTGTTGAGAACAATCCTGCAACCTTTGATGCCTTTTTTTCCTTTTGTTTGCAACCTTTGTTACTGGTTTTTCTTCTTTCTCTTATCCTCTGGAACCAGGTAAGCTACCTTTACTTCTGACACCATGTCATGTACTCCTTGTACACAGTAGGTTGCACAGCTGCTACTGACAGAGCTGTACCAAATATGAATTGGCTACAGAGCTGCCATTATGGAGACAGGTACAAGATATGTATTCTCTATGGGATACTTTCATGCACTGCTGGCTATAGGTGTTACCAGCTCAGGTAAGGTATGTTACACATAGCATCATCTAGTGGCTGTATATTATAATACAGTTTTGACATTCCATTACAAGCCCCAAACAAGTTTTGTGCTTACAGGAATGCAAAGGCTAAAGGTGTGGCTGGTCCAAGCATGGGGGCAGAAGGGAGAAGGAGTAGAATGCAACCTTTCCCCATGTGCACACCCTAGAATGAGACTGGTCACAACATTAGTGCAAAGTTAGTAAAGTTCTTTAGAATGGATGTTGGGAATGTAAAATACTATTTATTAAAAAGTCACAAAAACAAACAAAAGTGTGTAAGGATCCATGCTTCTGTTGTTGATTTACAAAATATTTAAAAATGTTCATAGATTCATAGATACTAAGGTCAGAAGGGACCATTATGATCATCTAGTCTGACCTCCTGCACAACGCAGGCCACAGAATCTCACCCACCCACTCCTGCGAAAAACCTCACCTATGTCTGAGCTATTGAAGTCCTCAAATGTGGTTTAAAGACTTCAAGGAGCAGAGAATCCTCCAGTAAGTGGCCTGTGCCCCATGCTACAGAGGAAGGCGAAAAACCTCCACGGCATCTTCCAATCTGCCCTGGAGGAAAATTCCTTCCCGACCCCAAATATGGCGATCAGCTAAACCCTGAGCATATGGGCAAGATTTACCAGCCAGATACTACAGAAAATTCTCTCCTGGGTAACTCAGATCCCACCCCATCTAATATCCCATCACAGGCCATTGGGCCTATTTACCATGATATTTAATTACCAAAACCATGTTATCCCATCATACCATCTCCTCCATAAACTTATCGAGTTTAATCTTAAAGTCAGATAGATCTTTTGCCCCCACTGCTTCCCTTGGAAGGCTATTCCAAAACTTCACTCATCTGATGGTTAGAAACCTTCATCTAATTTCAAGTCTAAACTTCCTGGTGGCCAGTTTATATCCATTTGTTCTTGTGTCCACATTGGTACGGAGCTTAAATAATTCCTCTCTACTCACCAAAACCAAATCTAAAATGGCATCCCCTCTCGTCGGTTCAGCAACTACTTGATGAAGGAATCCATCAGCTATCACATCTAGGAAAATCTGAGCCCTGTTATTATTACTAACACTCGTCCTCCAGTCTATATCTGGGAAGTTAAAGTCTCCCACGATCACGCAGTTTCCATTAGTATTTACTTTATTAAAAACATTAAAAAGGGCTCTATCCATATCCAAATTAGATCCCGGCGGTCTATAGCACACCCCAAGCACTATCCCAGGGGAGGTTCCAATAGTTATTCTTTTGAGAACATCTTTGCTCCCATATATTGAAAGTACCTTAAGATTAAAAAGGAAATCTAGCAGCTAGTTGGGCTGTGCACTTTTGCTGATGGGCTCTGATGGCTGTTATGTTTATTTGGTAGAGGTTGTTTACAACACCTATATGATGGATTAACAGGTTTTCACTTCATATATTTGTTGAACAGATTTGAACTGTGAGTATAATTAGGAAGTGCTGTACTCTCCATTTTGTCAGGGTACCTGGATGACCTCTCCTATCGACTACTCTAATTACAGTGGGAGTGGGCTGCTGGGCTCTGATTGCACACAGAGAGGCTTCTGTTAGTAGAATTTCCCTCTTTTATAAACCCGTAACCACTGGCTGGCAGGGAGCCCAATGAGCAATTGATAATTAAGCTTCTATCTAACTGACTTTTAGTCTAAAGCCTATTGAGACATTCAATGATCTGGCTACAGTACTGTACTTGAAGAATTGAAGGGGCTGGGGGAGGGGGGTAAGAGAACAAAAGGAAACCTTCCTGAATAAGGATCCAATCATCAGGTGCCATCTTTGGCACTAACATTTAGTAACTGATAATTGCTGTAACTAGGAAGAAGAACAGGAGTACTTGGGCCATTGAGTCCTGCAAATATTATCCAGAAAATTTTAATTAGCACCCTGGGGATTGAAGAGTTTCAGAGTAAGCTCATGGGAGACTCCCCCAACCAGTGGCAAAGTGTGCTGAGTAATTTTAGATCAGCCTGCTTGTCAGAGTGGATCAGTGTCATCTTGCTGCTTATGCTGAGGAAAATGCACCTGCTTCTACATGGAAATAAGGTGCATTATCTGCCAATTTGTGCTGCTTATTTTCACTGCTGCCCGCATTTGACAAGTGGGAAATGTGAATGCATGGATTATTTATTCCTAAACCAGGGGAATGGGGAGAGGGTGAGATGGGGTGTGATGCACTTGGCATTAAAGGGCACACCATAAATTTCCTAATTTAGTTTGTAAAGAAACATGATATGGACTTTTACTAAAAGTTCAGAGTGGCATATACTTCTGCCTTATATCTGTGGCAGATATGTTTTTAGCATAAAGAGGAAACCTAGTCATATGGGGACATTAGAAGTACGCAACAACACTGCTGAGAACAGAGCAAGCGATATTATATTATTTTTAATAGCCATCACTTTTCAAGAGCTCATAGATTTTCATATCAAATGGTCACGCTAACATAGCTTCAGTTGCCAAAGCTCTAAATCCAAGTCTTCACTGACACCTATACAAACTGAACTGCAATGTGCAACAGTTAGCTATGTATATTCAATGTCTGTAGCTATGTATGTGCTCTGAGTCTGGTTCTCCTCTTACTCCCGATTTAAACCAGTGTAAGTAACTTAATTGAAGTTCATGGAAGGCTGGACTCTGATTTCAAATAGAGAAGGTTCCATTGGCCTATAGGTCTGAGGGGCCTGTCTTACAACTAATGCAAAAGAGCAAGGGATGATTTTGCAGGAGAGAGATGGAGCCAGATCTTCACCATGGCTCCATTGATGAATTGTCCCGTGGGGGTTAATGATATCTACTGAACTGGTATCCAACCAAACATAGTGTTTCAAAAAGGTCAAGGGGCTATCCTGAGTAGTTTGAGGTAGATTTTTTACCTTGTTCCCCCAGTCTTGGGGAATCCTCAACAGGTGTAGAGCTAATTCCAACATCTACCTCTAGTAGCACTGGGGCTGGGAAGGAAGTGTGGCTGGGGCACACTGAGATTTGGCTCTCCCCATCTGATGCATAGCCCTTTCTGAGGCTGATGCAGGGAATCCAAGAGTTATCATTTGTTGTTGGTTCTCCCACTAAGCCCCTCTGCTGGTGGACCAGGCAGCCAGTGGGGGAGCTGTTCTGCAGCTGCAGAGAACAAAACAGCTGCTCAGAGTACTCCTAGCTCATAATAGCAGCCCTCAAGGGCCGCAGCTGCCTTGAGGGCCACAGGTTAGGTACCACTGATTTATTGTATAACTCTGTCAGACGTAGGTGGTGGTTTTGTTATATGTACCATGGTAGCACCTAGGGGCCCCAAACAAGGTAGGGTTGCTATTGTGCTAGGTGCTGTACAAACACTTGGTGAGAGACTGTCCTTGCCCCTAAAATCTTGCAATCTAAACAGACAGGGTAGACAAAATGTTGGAGGGGAAATAGAGGCACAGAGGAGTGAAGTGACTTCCCTAAGGTCACACACGAGATCTGCGGCAGAGCCAGGAATAGAATCCAGGTCTCCTAACTTCCTGTACAATGCACAGTCCCCTAGACCATGCTCACTCTTCAGTGTCTTGTAGTTCTATACATGCAGTTCAAAGGTGGATCCTTATAGTATAGACTTCATAGGTAATTCCTGCGGCCACATCCAAGAGCTTCTAGCTTGAAAACTGCCATCTCTGCTAATATATTATAGAAGTTATACAATTATTTCTCCTTTGTCTTAAAATGAGAAAAGGATGGATATTTAGAATTCCTAAGGTTTTTTTAAAAATACAACAAAAAAACAGATTATGGATATAGAAGCTTCAGAATACATTGTTCCTGCAAATGGTTGTGAAAAGGTTAAGCTCTTAAAATTGTTTAGGCCTCCAGAGTGGGCAACATTCTTCAAAAAGTGCTAAAGGAAGTGAGGACAGGAATTGGAGAAGCTTTATCTTATATTGTTACAAGTTCACTTAGTTCAGGAGAGATCCCTGAAGGCTTGGAAACTGGCCAGCATAATCCAATTATTAAAGAGGAGGCCTAGAGCCATACCAGGAAATTTCAGACCAGTTAGTTTAACACCAATTGCAGGGAATGCCTATAGAAACTATTTTAAGGTTTCCAGGGAAATTGGAAAAAAACACATTTAATCAAAGTGAAGTAACATGCAGGGAAAGTCTATCATGCTGAGGAATGCTATGATTGCAGAGTCTACGATTTTTGCTCAGCTTTGTGATGTTTCACTTTTTTCCAATTTATTTTTGGCATTTCTGTAGTGCTCATTGCCATAGTACCCAAGTCTATGTCTCTCTATACCCTGCTAGCCCTGCAATCTATTAAATGACTTTTTTTTTACAATAGAGGATAAGTGGTGTCATTGGACTTTAAACCTATTTGCTATAATTACGCCAATTATCTAGTATTGTCAAGAAGATCATTTTGTGTAGTGCCAGTAGGCCACCTTTCCCTGCTGACCTAAGTGTCTCCTCTCTGCTTGTGAAATTAGTTAGCACACTCTGGTAGATGGTACTTTTTTTCGATGGGGCCAGTTCAGTGGGGCAGGATCAAGTAGTGTTGGTCTGACACTGCTATGTAGAAAAAGGGAGCAAAGAAGACAGAAAAAAAGAGGTTTCAGAGTAACAGCCGTGTTAGTCTGTATCAGCAAAAAGAAAAGGAGTATTTGTGGCACCTTAGAGACTAACAAATTTATTTGAGCATAAGCTTTCGTGAGCTACAGCTCACTTCATCGGATGCATTCAGTTTGCATCTGATGAAGTGAGCTGTAGCTCACGAAAGCTTATGCTCAAAGAAATTTGTTAGTCTCTAAGGTGCCACAAGTACTCCTTTTCTTTTTGAGAAAAAGAAGAGACATTGAAAGAGAACAGAGTAGCTGCCAAGTACCAAGCATCTCATAGGAGTCTGCTGCATCTGGACATACCTCCTGCACTGGGCAAATTCATCAGACCACAGCTGGGTACTAATGAAACCCATCCACCCTATTGAAGACCATTAGTAGTATTATTGCGTCCCTGCTCGTTGCTCTTATACTTCTATTGTCTTTTAGAACTAAATAACTTCAAACAGCAGTACCCAGTTCAATGCACCGCATTTAACAACTGGGAAACTGAGGTTCAGGAAAGATAACAGACTTGCCCAAGGTCATAGAGTAAGTCTGTGACAGAGCAAAGATTAGACCGTGGGTTTTATGATGTCTAATCCATTAGACTTCACTGTCCTTCCGAAAGATCACTTATATTCACTGAAATCACTGATTTTTTTCCCATTATCTGTAAAATCAGGAAAATGTTTCCCTCTTAAATAATATTTATAAAGTGTAGAAGTGCAAAATAACATTGTCATTCAGAGGCAGAGGTAGGAATAGAAACCAGAGCCTCTTGGCTCCTCATCTATGTTTAAAGTGGCATTTGGGATGGAAGATGAGACTACAGCACCACCACCTTTCCTGCTGGGATTTTTCAAAATTCACAACAAATTTTCACATTAAAGCAGATTTCCCATTCTTCTTGAACACCCAGAGAATGAAATATTTTCCACATTTTTTTAATTGTTCCAATTTCACAGATGTTTTTCCAAACTGAAACAGACAAATTTATATAGGGAAGATTGGGAAGAAAGCTTTTTTATGAATATCTTGCCCAGCTCTAACCATGAGGCCTTTAGTTCTCTTTCGTCTCTGAATGGTGGGTGTCCAGTGTAGTCTTGAAGAATTGGTAAGAGCAAAATAATACTGTTGTCACATGTACAATTTTGTAGTGACTCAGCTACAAAGAGCTAAGAGCTAGGTCCCACCCTTACTGTTAGGAGCTGTGGACCAGCAGTAAGAGCCTAAAGCTGTCTTACCAGCACAGGACAAAATAGAGAGAGTAGGATATATTTGCACACTGCTCTCTGTGGCATACATAGTATGCCCCTAACTGGTAGAGCTTGCCTTTGTGGGGTGATGGTATGCTCATGATCTCTCTCAATGGGAATCCTGCCCCGCTGCATGGGTGTGTTGAAGTGGTAATAGGCAAAAAAGCAGCTGTCCTACATCCAGCCATGCAATACTGGGTAAGATTTAGCCCAAACATATCCTTATGATCCCCCTAAAAAGGAAAAAAATAAAGCTATTTCCTCCCAATATGGACAGTTGTGGTTATCAACATCTTTTTGAAATATTTTCACATTGGAGCACGTTCACCGCGTCATCATACTTGAAATACAGACCAGGTCTACCACAAAGCTGTGTCTGCAGCCATTCTGAAAAACTAATATAAATGTCAGTGAAAGCAGGTCTTTATTACTCACTACAGTGCTTTCCTAAAAAAAAAAAAAAAAAAGTTTAATGGGAAAAGATAAGTTAAAAGCACTGTATTGTTGGAGGGAACTGGTTTAAAGCAAAGCTCAGCACAGGAGTATAATGACATCAGGATGGGCCTGCAAACAGAACAACAGAGCGCTACACAAAATTACATGAATTCAGCACTTGCTTAATCCTACAAATCCATCAGCTTAGCTCCCTCTCCCACCAAAATTCATCAGTTCCCCTCTCTCCCATTACCTCTCAGTGCTGGTTCTTGGAAGCTCATACTCAGGCCTTCATGGCCATGTGGCTGTAGTGTCCTGCACATTCTTCCCTGGACTGAGCCGCCTCAGCAATGTGCTGCCTCATACATTTTTAAGGCCAAAAGGGAGCACTGTGACCATCCAGTCTGCATTCCTAGTGATTGCAATGGCTGGTTCCTCTCTTCCCATGCCAGGTTCCTGAAGCTCTTCTCATCCTGGTGGCTACAGTGGCTGGCTCAATTCTCTTTCAGTGCAATACCCCTTAAATACAGCTACATGGCTTCTCTCTTCATGACTGATCCATTTCTCTTGGTGGACGTACGATCCTCCTAGCATACAGGAGTGGGATTTACACCTTTGACATTGCTCAGACATTCTTTGAGAGAAGGAAATTATTCATATGTGTGTGTGTGTGTGTGTGTGTGTGTGTAGTTCTGCTCTTACTGCAAATGAGAGTGCATTGCAAGCTGGGAGAAATGAGACCAATTCACAGCTATATTGACTGCAGAGAACATGTGACTTAAGCCACGGAAAACAAGTTAAATGAGAATCGAAACTGCCACTCCAGATACACAGGGCCAGAGTCAATGCATTAGTGCAGCCCTGGCAAAGGGCCAGAGCAGCTGGAAGTCTGGCTGGAAGGTGAGCAGCTATAGCGTGAAGAGCATGCAACCTTCTTGCCACTGGAAGACTCTGTGGTTTAGAAGGGGTTATGGTTAGGGTTTCTAGGAGATGCATTTGATTCAGGGCATCTCAGACCTTCTGCAGAGTGGGGCAAAAGAGATACTTTTTCAACACAGGTTGGTTAACCCAATTATAAACATCACTTAGCATCTATTGTAGACAGCGTTGAGAGACACTAAAGTTGACAAGCTACCATGCTTTTAAATACCACTGCCTTTGTGTACACTAGGTGCGGAGTGGTATTTAAAGTGTGTTTCATTAAATACATTAACATGCTTGCTAAACACTCTCATTTTTATAGTCTAGACAGAGCATATAAATGGCCTCTCCAAAACCATATTAAGGCATGTTGATAGGACTGTGTAGGAAGGCAAGTGATGCTACCTATGCCTGCTGTGTAGATAAGTGGAGGGCTTCTTTTTCTGGTGTTTTTAATCCAGCACCTTACATAATGAGCAATAGATTCACAAAGAAGAAATGTGTGTGTGTGTGTATGTGTGTGATCACACTAACTTTGAGTTGTTTTCTTAAACACAAGCACTTTTCAAACTACTTTACAATACAAAGACTTAAAACTATCCATACATTATATATGAGAGGCATGTTACAACATGATTTGTTATGTTAGTAAAATTTTACTGTCTCATACAGCCTTGCCAACATTAAAGATGCATTTTAGATTTTGTGTCACTTAGTTAAAACACCATTTTGGGTGAAGTTGAGGTAACCAGAAAAAGACAATGAATTAGCAGCATGCACTTGGAGGAAACAAAATAAGTTTCTGTGTGACATGCTTCTTGCTGTAGCAGAACAGGGTGAAAAGCTTTGCATTGAAATGGAAAGCTTCAAGTCTGAACTTTTTGACAGTTTCCAACACAAGAATCGCTAACTCTCTCACTCCTTCCAGCTTTAACAAGGGTTTGCCAGCAGAATTTCCTTTTATTTTAGTGAAAATGAAATTTTAGGCTTTAAGATAAGGGCAGGAACTTTTAACATTATGAAAATTCAATCAGTTCAATCCAACTGATCAGCATCTGTTAATTTTCAATTAGCATGGCAAAAAATTCCATTTCCATAAAATCAATAGCAGTTTTCCTTGTTGAAAACTGTTTTTCACTAAGACCAATATTTGAGAGAGAGATTCGCTCTGCTTGTAAAGCACTTTAAAATCCAAAAGGCATCAGTTTTGCTTTTGATCAGAAACATTTCTTGTGGCTCTATTTGCTCTATGTTGCGCAAGCCAAATCCTACTCATGTGATCAGCTGTGCTCAGTCACACAAGGAACCTTTTTAAAAGGGGGGAAGGAGCTGTAAACGCGCTGTAAACAGAATAAAGCCTTCAGAGTTACTCTCTTTTAAAAAAAAATGTACTGTGACTTAACAGTATTTGTTTTTTCTTTTTTCTTTTTTTTAGCCTTAAGGAAAATGAATGATCAAATTTTAAAATAATTATAAACAATGGCTTGCAAAATAATACACACTCCACTATTGTCATTTAGAAGTTCCGAGTTAACTGTTCCATATCTACCATCTTTCTTAGGCACTTATTATTGTGGTATCTGATCTCAAAACACTTTACTGAGGTTGTGAGTAGTATCGCCATTGTATATAGTGAGGTTCAGGGCTTGTCTACACTTAAAACACTACAGCAGCACAGCTGCAGGCCTGCATATACATTGCTGTAGCTCTTCAGTGTAGACACTACCTATGCCAATGGGAGGGGTTCTCCCACTGGTGCAGGTAATCCATGTCTCCGAGATGCTGTAGGTAGGTCAATGTAAGAGCTCTTCATTGTTAGGGTTAGGTAGGCATAGCTACATCTCTCAAGGGTGTGTTGTTGTTTTTTTCTCACTCCTGGGAGACACAGCTATGCTGATACAAGTTTTCGGTGTAGACCAGCGCTAAGTGGCTTGCGTAAAGTCACGCAGTAAGTTAATGGTAGAGTTGAGTTGATGATTCAAGTAATCTGACTCCCTGCTTATTTGACATGTATAGTGCTAGCGTGTGCTCATTCTACAGAAGTTTATTTACTAAACAAGACTGGTCACCAAGTCTGCTCCATAGAAAAATAGGACACTGACTGACCAGGTGCCAGCTCTTGCCAAGGATTTAGGCCTCAGCCGAGCACTGGCAAATTCATTTCTGGAAAGCAGTCTGTTTCACCTGTGTGTTAGTATGGTTACGATGGGTATTGGACTTATACCAATGTGTTTAGACTTTATGTAATACTTGTAAATTGCTACATGTATATACTTTCTTGAACACATACTATAAGATAATATTTGAGTTTTTGCTTTGTAACTGCAAAAAATGTTTCTCTGAAACGGTGAACCCAGTGAAGAGGAATCATCTCCTGCCCACCAAGAAGGCCTATCAAAACTAAATGGGCCATTGTGGGACATAATACAGCCCTTTACACCCATGAAGAGGCTACATTCAAAAGGGCTCATCTCACCAGCATGGATTCTGGACGAAGGAAATAAAAATAGCTGACAAGAAAATTTTTCATCTCTTTTGCTGTTTGGACGCTCATAGAGCCGACGCTATGAAACAGAAGCAGGGATCCCCAGGGTCAATGTGGGTTAGCCCTAAAAGACGTTCAGAGCTGGCAGATTACTACAACTCTGTCACCTTTTGAAACCATAGACTGTTACTCATTTGTCTATATATGTTTGCCTGTTTCAACTTTGTAATAACTCTCTCTGTCATTTCTTTTCTTAGTTAACAAATGCTTAGATAGCTTATTATAGAACTGGTTACAAGCGTTGTTTTTTAGTGTGAAATCAAAGGTGCAAATTGACCTGGGGTAAGTGACTGACTGGTTCTTTAGGACTGGGAGTAACCTGAATATTGTTGTGACTTTTGGTATAAAATGACAATCTGTTACTAAGTCCAGCTTGCTGGAGTAGCAAGAAAGACTGGAGGGTTGAAGAGGACGATCTGTGGCTCCATGGTCAGACTTTAGGACCATGTGCTTTAGGAGTTCACACTGGTAAAATCTAATGATTGAACATACTTTGGGGTGTGTGCCCTGCTTCTTGACAATCTGCCCTGAGGTTGGCATTCATTGTCATGAGCCACTGTAGACAGCATGACAAAGACAATTATTAAAAGATAAAGGGAACACATCTGATACCTCAAAGCCAATGTTTAACACTGTGGTGCAAGTAAAAAGTTGAGCCTTGTTCTTCTACCTGTTAGACTGATGATAGGTGTCAGATGGAAAAAAGATGTAGCCAAAATAAATGCTCCTATTCCCACATCATGAGCTCTGAATAACCATCAAACAACTTTTTATTTAGATGCCATGAAAGGGGTAAAAAAATGAGAAACCATTGCTGAATCACAAGGGAAGCAGCTAGACCTGAAGCAATGAGTAAGTGAACAACATACAGTACAGAGCAAGAGTTATAAGATATTATTCAGTCCATAAAATCCTCAGGGAAAAGACCATGAGGTATCTAGTTTGTTCTTAAAGCTGTCTTCGCCAGTGTTCTCTCGTGGTTGTATTTTTATTGACAATTCAATGGCAAAGTGATATGTTACCATCCATTCTATGCAATAACTGATTCTGCAGCCCTTACTCAGACTTACTCATGCAATTAATCCCATCGCTATCAATGGATTTACCCATGTGAGTAGTTCTGGTTATGACAGAAAGCAGCTGGTGAGTAATATGATTCTTATAAATATATTTGGCTCTGCGTCAGAAAGCATCCCTATTCAGACAGTACTTAAGTACATGCTTAAGTCCTATTGAAGTCAATGGGATTTGAGCATACGCTCAAAGTTAAGCATGTGTCTAAATGCAGTCCTGAACAGAGATGGCTGTACACACATGTTTAAGTGCTTCAATGAATCAGGGCCATATCTTGTAATGATTTTGTAAAGTCCACTGAGTGATTTAGGGTTTGTGGATGGCAAGGAGGGATATAAACACCATTTATTAGTACCCACTGCTATTAGTTTTGCATATGAAAATGAAAACCTTTGCAAGGAAAAAAAGAAAACTACTGTGTTAGCTTTATCCCAAACTCTGTTCTCTCCAGGATTTCTACTTTGGAGCAAATATTGGTTCCTATGGCCATAGACAGAGGTTTAGTTTGTTTATTCTGGTTTACCTCAAGCTGCCTGATCCGCATGTATATTATATTCCACAAGTCCAGGACTTCTTTACTAGCAATGTTGAGAACGTTCTGGGGATTTTCAGGAGAAAGCAGCAAGCATCACCCAGGAGCCACAGGGATAAATCCCTTAGTCTTTTTATATTGTATAGATTGCTTGCTTTTCCTGCCTTCCATTGCATTAGTTAAGACAAGTTAGATACCTGGGGCAAACTACACATGCTGCCTAGAATAAAGACAGCATTACTTGGCCATAAAGGTCTAGATAGGAAAAGGTTCAGAAAAATAAGAAGGTTGCTCTCAGTTAGCACCAAAGGGGATGCACTAGAGACCAAACGTAGTGATCAATTCACTGACAACAGTCCAGATGTGGGAGCTGACAGTACCAGCCTCAGCAAAGGTTCTTACAGTAAGCCATTTCTAATCCTCATTCTACACAGAGAAAGACAAGTTGAAAAGGCAGGATAAGTACACTGTCTCAATATTAATCATTTACAGTAACTTTAAATGTTTTACAAAATTTATGCTGGAAATTAAGCTACAGCACAAAATATACTTTGCCGCATTCAGGCATATGAGGATACTGTAACACACATTCCATTGTTACAGAGGATTCTGTAGATGACGGTAGTAACCGTTCCAGTTCATATATAATAACACTTGGCAATTTTAATCTTCATTAAGCTTTACATGCCCTGGGCCTGATTCTCCACTGCCTTGCACCTACTTTTGGTCCTTTACAGCTGTGCAAAAGGCATTTAAAATGCGACTGTATCTAAATTGATACCCCTTTACCCCTACTTTACCCTGGTGTAAACAGCTACACAGAGTGCAAGCCAGCAGAGAATCCGGACCATTAAATACCAGTGTTAACAAGCCCTTCCTCAAGCCCTGTTTGTTTTGATCCACTCTGCAATGCTGACTCACACTCCTCTGTCAAATTTATCTAAATGCAGTTTAAAAATAAATTGAATATTTTTGAAAATCTCTCTCACACACAAAGCAGCAGAACAAAGATGATGCCAATGTCTTCAAGTTCCTTGTTTTTGTAGTCTTATTGTGTACTGTCTCATAAGTCCTTTAACCACCCCATAATGTCTTTTTCTAGGTCATGTCTAGCTTGGACTACGTGACCTTGGGAGCATATCTTCCATTTGTCCATAAATTGCCTTTCCCTCCTGGTGCACTGTACAACTGATTAGTTATTACTAACCTTCACAATACCCCTGAGGCGTAGAAAAGGCCCCAGTCCTCTGAGCTGCTTCCAAGGAACCCTGTGCCCAAGGGACTTTGCAGGGGCACAGTGGTCTGCCTATATGGAGAACTTTGTAGTTACCAGGTTTTTACAGGTGGACAAGTTGAGGCAGAGCTCAATATATCTAGGAATAGAACTCTGAAAGTACTGAAAGAACGAACTGTACCTCTCCCCAAATAAAATAATAGTGGTTGGGGTGAGGTGAATTTTTAGGTTTCATTATATTACAACTCCTAAACCAACCTATATTGGGTAAGGGTGAAATATAACTTTTCTTTCTCAGTGCCATATGAAAGTAAGGCTTGAATTTGAATTTTCTGCAGTAAAGAGAATGGCCAGGATTAACACAGTTGGTAATCTTAGCTGCTTGGCATCCACTGTACAGTTCGAGCATATATGGTATGATACTTCGTTCTGACAGAGCTCGGGTGACTGATGTGAGAATGGTTCTATCTTCCGAAAATGTACAACACAGAAGATGCTTCCAAATTAATTATTCATTCAAAGCTTCCACCAAAAGAAACAAGTTGCCTTCGATTCAAGGAGGATTGTGATGACTGGGATCATGTTTAATAGACACAGGTGTGATGATAAGCTTGAAAGGAATGTGAGGTAACAGTTGCTAAATAAATGCAAGGCTACTTAAAAACACAATGACAAATTAATTTAAAAATAGTTAAGAGAATAACATTTTTATAAGCTATACCAATTTAGAAATATGTAGTAAAGGAAGAAACAAAGGACCCTAGAAAGTCATCTTCACATTTAAAATGCAATGTAAATAGTTAAATGAATGCACCACTATTTTAAAGTTTTAGCAGAATTAGAAGGAATACATCACACCTCCCTGAGGAAACTTCAGGGCAAAGAAAAAAGAAATCAGAAGAATTATTAAATTAATTTTGTTTCAGGCATTGTCAGAGTGAATACATTCAGGTACATAGTATTCAATATATAGGAAAGAAATTCAATTTACTCATGGAGGCCCAAATCAGCAAAGCACTTGAGTCCACCCCTGTTCAGCAAAGCAACCAGGTAATAATTGATGATTGCTAATGTCAAGAGCTGTCTTTTTTGATCAGGACCTTAAGCTGCCCTCAGTCAGGAAATGATTGTGTGCTGCTCTCCCAAAGGGAAGGCAATAGTAGGCCAGAGCTGCCCTCCATGGTTTTTACCAGTCAACAAGGATGAGGATTGAACTTGCAGGTAGGGTTCCCAGGCATCTGGTTTTTGACCGGAATGCCCAGTCAAAAAGGGACCCAGTGGCTTCAGTCAGCATCACCGACTGGGCCACTAAAAGTCCAGTCGTGGCGCAGTGGGGATCTGGGGCTAAGGCAGTCTCCCTGCCTGCCCTAGCTCTGCACAGCTCCCAGAAGCAGCTGCCAGGTCCCCGTGGCCCCTAGGTGCTGGGGCAGCCAGGGACTGGGAGGCTCCATGCGCTGCCCCTGCCCCCAGCACCAGCTCTGCAGCTCCCATTGGCCGTGAACTGCGACCAAAGGGAGCTGGGGGTGGGGAGAGGTGCACACCACGCAGAGCCACCCAGCCGCCCATGCACCTAAAGGCCACAGGGACCTGACAGCCATTTCCTCGGAGCCACGGTAAATGTCTCCGGGACCCCGCACGTCCTCCCACACCCCAACCCCCTGCCCAGAGCTCATATCCCTTCCCACACCTCAACCCCTTGCCCCAGCCTGGTGAAAGTGAGTGAGGGTGAGGAAGAGTGAGTGACGGAGGGAGGGTGAATGGAGCAAGCAGGGGGTGGGGCCTCGGAGAAAAGGTAGGGCATGGTTGGGGCCTCAGAAGGGGCAGGGCAGGGGGTGGGGCAGGGGTGTTTTGTGTGATTAGAAAGTTGGCAATCCTACTTGCAGGTGGTTAGATGAAGCTCTCAATCCCTCCTCTGTCTCACTGAATGACATAAGAGCCATTTACCACCAGTACAGCAGCAGGTTAAAAAGCTCAGGATATACTTTGTTTCCCACAAAGAAGGTGCCAAACTGTTCACAGGAAGTAAAATTCAGTCTGGAAGGGTGGAGGCATTCTAGATTCACCAGCCTGACCAGTGCTCTGAAGAGTTAAACTTGAAATTCCATGGACTGTGATAGAAGAAAATAATTTTTTAGGGCTTGTCAATACAGCAAGCTGCTACTCAGCAAGCCAGGATGTGAATCTACATCGCATTAAGCCAAACTGCAGACCGGGACTTTTAGTGCACTGTAGGAGTGTCCACACAAACCAGTACTGAGCAGCAAACTGGTGTGCTGCAGATTCACACATGTGCTTTCCATGCAGGAACCTGCCATGTAGACGAGCCCTTATCTTCATCATAGTAGTGGCATAATACTAAAGGTCTACAAATGATTGGATTTGCAGTGCATCTTCCATCACAGTTGCTTCGCCAGTTGGAGGTCATTTATAAAGTATAGTCACCTCTGAGGAAGGAATGATGGGATGTCAGCTCATGTTTAATGTTAAGCTTAAATAGCATTGACATATATGGAGTTCATACACAAGTGAAATTTTCAGAAGTGTCTAAGTGACTTGGCAGCAAGTATCATTTGTGCTCCTAAGTCACTTAGACACGGCTGAACATTCATTCATATTTCATACTTTGCTGAATCTGGACCTAAACAGAAATGAAAAAAGATTAACAGTTAATTTTTTTTTTGCTTTCATGAAGCAACAGTAAATTATGGCTTTCTTAGAGATGTTATAGATTGTATAGAAATTCTATTGTAAAGTAGTATTGATTCATGTCCAGTAAACAAGAATACAACCAGTGCGTTAGTAATTTTACTCTAGGAATGTTGGTTTGACACACAGTGGGAAAAGCTAGAGAATTCTGATTTCAATCCCCATGGTGATAATTCTGGTTTTGGTCAGCTGCACATTAACCACTATTATTAAAAATAGCAACTCTTGGAAAAAGAACTGGATAGATGACATTTTGTAAAAGGCAACACAGCTCCATTGACATGACAGAAAGATATAGGCCTTGAGTTCTGCCATCCTTATTTATGGTGAGTAGGAACTTACTTTGTGGGGTAGTCTCATTAAAATGAGCGTTCACAAATGTGGTACAATTCAGCATGCATAAAGATGACAGGATAGGTCCCATAATGCAGTATGAGTGGTAAAGATTATACCTTTCAACAGGAAATAGTTGTATAGAATCATAGAAATTGAGGCCTAGAAGGGACCTTGAAAAGTCATCAAGCCCAGACACTTGCACTGTGGAAGGACCAAATAAACCTAGACCATCCCTGAAAGGTGTTTGTCCAACCTATTTTTAAAAACCTCCAGTGATGGGGATTCTACAACTTCCCTTGGGAGTCTATTCCAGAGCTTAACTACCCTTACAGTTAGAAAGCTTTCCTAATATCTAACCTAAATATCTTTTGCTGAAGATTAAGTCCATTACTTCTTGTCCTACTTTTAGTGGACATGAGAACAATTGATCACAGTCCTCTTTATAGCAGACCTTAACATATTTGAAGACTTTTATTGCCCCCCTCCTCCCCCCAGTTTTCTTTTCTCAGGACTAAGCATGGCCAGATTTTTTTTTTTAACCTTTCCTCATGGGTCATGTTTTCTAAATCTTTTATCATTTTTGTTCTCCTCTGAACTCTCCCCAGTTTGTCCACATCTGTCCTAAAGTATGGCACCAGGAATTGGACACTATACTCCAGCTGAGGCCTCAGCAGTGCTGAGTACAGCATGACAATTACCTCCTGTGTCGACATCAGACACTCCTGTTAATATGTCCTAGAATGATATTCATTTTTATCACAGCTTAATCACATTATGAACTCATATTCAATTTGTGATCCACTGTAACCCCAGACCCTTTTCAGTGGTACTATGACCTAGCCAGTTATTCCGTATGTTGTAGCTGTGTATTTCATCTTTCCTTCCTAAGTGAAGTACTTTGCACTTATCTTCATTGAATTTCATCTTGTTGAATTCAGACCAATTCTCCAAGGTAATTTTTAATTCTAAACCTGTTCTCTAAAGTGCTTGCAACCTCTCCTAGCTTTGTATCATCTGCAGATTTTATAAGCATACATTACACTCCATTAGCCAAGTCATTAATGAAAATATTGAATAGTACAGGACCCAGGACCGACCCCCTAGGACCCTACTAGATACACCCTCCCACTTTGTTATTAGTATGGCAGCCACAGTGTGCTAGGGTTTTACAGACAACTATAAAGACAAAGGCCAAGATATTCTTAAAGTTAAGCTCCTAAATCCATATTTAAGCATGTCTATATAAATGATCTGATTTTTCAAATGATCTGATTGACTTCAGTGACAGCTGTTAAGTGCTCAGCATGTCTGAAATAAGGCCATTTATTTAGGAGACTAAAAAGACCCAAAAAGAAAAGGAGGACTTGTGGCACCTTAGAGACTAACCAATTTATTTGAGCATAAGCTTTCGTGAGCTACAGCTCAATTCATTGGATGTAGCTGTAGCTCATGAAAGCTTATGCTCAAATAAATTGGTTAGTCTCTAAGGTGCCACAAGTACTCCTTTTCTTTTTGCGAATACAGACTAACACGGCTGCTACTCTGAAACCTAAAAAGACCCAGATACACAATATGGCATTGATTTCAGTGGGAGTTAGGATCCTAAGTACCTTTGTGGATCTGGGCTTTGGTCTCTTTCCTAAATAGTAAACTCTCTAAGGCCTTGATCCTACAATGAGCCCATATGGAGCTTCACTGAAATCAATGGCGCTCTGCGCTATGAGATATGAGTGTGACTGAGTGGTAAAGCTTCATGTGTGTCTTATTAATTCCAGGATGTTTGTTTGGAATTTTTGTTTGTTTTTGTTATCTTGGAAGCCCCCAAAGTATTTTACAGAACCAGAGGAATATAGACACCATGGGAGTGGATGCCAGTAACAAACTGGTATACAGCACAGTGCACAGCAACGTAGGAAGAGAAAGTAAATTTCTACTCATATAATAAGTGCTGTGGAATACTTTTAATGGCTGCAGAAGCAGACAGGACTCTGGATTTTGGAGTCTCATTCCAAAATATAGCTAAGGATAATATACAGTGTAATTGTAAAGTATAATGTAATGGAAGAATTACTACAGAACAGTAATCCTGAATTTTTATTAGAATCTGAATAGAACCAGTTGCATTACATAGTAAACAGTGCTTACTGTAACTTGCAATACATGTTAATTCCATTAGTGAACATACATGATTTATGCACAGAATTTGAAACATGCCTCCTGTTAGCCATGCTCCACAGTGAGTAGAATTCTCATAGGGGAACACATCCTTACTCCTACATAGTATGGGAAATCATTTGTTTCCATATATAAATGTATTTGATGACACACATACATCTCTTTTAAACAACAAGGGTAAAATGAGCTTTTTGATGTACTAAATTGATAATGTTATACCGTGCCATACAAATTTTATCTTGGCTATGATGACAAAACTGATGTTTGGCATGACATTTGATTTAAAAACGAACAAACAAACAAAAACTCCAGTGATTTTTATTACCTGCTTTCCCAGATGCTTTGAGACTACTATTTTCAGTCTCCAAATTGCAGTGAAGCTTACTGTATATACCACCGGTCAACCAACAATCTTCCCTCAATACTCCAAGTCCTTGTATCCTATAGGCAGCCTGAGACTGAAAAGAGCACATGTATTTTAGCAGTTTTTTCAAATATAGTATAAGACCTGTTACAGGGGACTGATCTGATTGGATTCAGAGATTTCTTCTGCAAAGGAGTTAACTGGATAATTCATTTATCTTTCATTATGAGTTAACCTCCAACAGTGTGCCCAGTGCTATATAAAACACACAGGAACGTTTGATTCCTGATACACTGAGCTTAAAATATAAGGGCTCAATTATGTTTTTAGAGACCCCTCTAAAGCACAAATCCTTCCCTGCTTTCTCTTTTCACTGGAAGTGGTGGGTTTTAGGGGGAGGAGGAATAATGTACTGCTAGTCTATATAAACAGCAAATTGCATAACCACTCAGTTGCTCAGCTGCACTGACTGGCATAGACGGGCAGAGTCTTAGTGCTTCCTATTTCTGGCCTCTTCCCACTCACTCTCCATTCACCTGATATGCAGTGGGGGGAGTAAGTGAGCATTCTCCATTGTGCCTATATCCAAGGACTGGGTAGCCCATGGAGTGGTTCTTACTCCTCTTTACTGCCCTGTACAAATATGTAATTCAAGTCACAGTCTAGCTCTAAATGAGTAGGCCAAACAAGATATGTACAAATTACCCTAGCAATTGCAGAGTGCTGCATTTTTAATAGATATGTAGCAGCACTTACAGGCCAAATCCTGCATTCTTTCCACAGATAACACTCCCCTGGGAGTCAATAGGAGCATTTGGTTAAGAATGCATTATCAGGCCCCTAAGTGCGTTATCACTAGGCTTGGCAGAAGGAAGTGTGTTTTAATGGGACCATGAGTGCATAAAAATTATTTATTTTTCCATGCCTTTGTTTTAATAAATTCGCCCCACTCTTTGCCCAAGTTTACCATTACCCCACTCAGCTAGCACTGGAGAATGTAAACACCTGGTTCATTTGCAATCCATATGGCATTTATAACAATATTGCCATCCTTTCAAGACTCAGGTTTATTGTGAAATATGTGCTATTCCTAGAGTTCCCCCACAAATTATCTGACAGATTATATATCATGAATTATTCTTAATTATTATATAGATTGTACATGGGGATTTTTCTTAATTATTATAATAATGTAAACTTAATTATTTATCTTCTCTTAAGAACAATAATTTCAAGAGTACTAATTGCATCAAAATTAATATGTTCTCCTTTGTGTCCCTTGAATGAAATTATCCTCTTTAGTTGGTTCTTGGATTTACACATGCTGTACGATTTAACTATCCCAGTTCCCTCTTGATATTTACATTTTTATCCTTAAACTTTTGAAATGACAGGGCATTGTAAATAGTTTTTCTATAATTCCCTTTAAAAAAAAAAAAGACCTGTGGACTGATGGGAAAGGCTCACTGGCTTCAGCTGCTATTCCTTAATAGGTTTAAACCTCAGTCCAGAAAAAAAAAAAAAAAAGCATGTCTTTTTAACTAATGCCATGTCATCTCTTTAATCATGCTGATTCTGAATAATTCAGCCACTATGGAAGTTGCAGGGCGAGGATCTATAACTCTATCTCTCACTGGGGGAAGTTTATTATTACTGAGTCTGACAGCAGAGAGCCCTGGCAGGTTAATTGCTGCAGCAAGACTAGCTGGGAGTTTGCTGTTGATATATAGTGACTAAAGGGAATGAAGGAGATTGACTATGCCTGTTACAGCACAAATATCTTCATGCGCCTCAGGTTCCTCAGAAAGATATGAGAAATAAATGTTCGCTGTTCATTTTCTGTCTTCACAATACAAATAGCCTTAGGCTAAATGTGGCAACTGCAGCATACAGAATATAAAAAAGAGGAAATTCACAAATTAACATTATTACAAACATTGCTGCCTGAAAGTGCTGAAAATCTATTTCAATATATTTTGCATTTTAATGAGGTGCCAAAGAGATAAATCAGCCCTATTTGAGTTGAGGAATGCTTGGCTGGCAATGATGTTTTCTGATCATATCATGTTTTCACAGATATTAGATGAAGCAAAACCAATGTTAATTGAAGGTGTGGGAAATATAACTGCTAGTTAATGTAGTAAACTCATGCTGGTTATGTAGAGCCATTAATCCAAGTTAGACAGCCATTCACCAGGAACAGCTGCCTCCTTTCTCCCTTGAAAAACAATAGTACTCAAAATTAATGACAAGGTATGTCGGCTCTCAGAGAACAGGCTGAGATCTTTGCAAGGTTTATCAAGACTTTTTTCCATAATCTGTCTGGATATATTCTATCCTATGAATATAGCATTTGAACCCAAGATGCAAAGCAATTTTTTCTCATGGTGAACAACAATTCCCAGTTTTTCCAATTGGGGGGAACGGCTACTTATGTTTCTTTCGGCAGTTTTCTAAACTTTTCTGTATCCAGAGAATAACTAATCAATAACTTGTTTTATAATCACAGTTCAGTTGTTTCTTACCCCAGCTTTGCTTCTCTTTGCAGAGAAGCAAACACATTTTCCTCACTGATGTTATAGGGAATATGCACAGTGGGCTCTGCTTAGTCTGTATAAGAACAAGCAACCCCTCTGCACCTGCTTATTGTTCTCACTAAGTGCACTTCACTGCCCCTTATTGTGACAATGAAAACTGACAAGGATATTATTTTCTGAAATTAATTAAGAAATATCAACAAGCAAATGCCAGGTCAGTTGGCAAAATGAAAGATATGGGCCTGATTTTCCTCTCATTCACACTTGTTTGGCAACTGGTGAGACTCCGTTCACTTCAGTGGAGTTCTTCCCCATTACTACTAGCGTGAGAGAAGACTCATGCCCTACCCACCAGCAATGAGTGTGGTTTCTGTATACACCATTCAGCATTAAGGTACTATATTTTAGTGCAATATCCATCTAAAATGGAAGTTTGTTTTAGGAGTTTAGTTTGGTTGATAGAGCTTGGACCATATACAAGTGCTTCACTAATATGTGGATCCTGCACTCCGTGGATCCACATATTAGTGAAGCACTTCAACTGTTTAAAAAAAAATCAATAGCTTTTTAATTACGATGAATTAGTGATTAACCAAGCTTTTATGCCTTATTCATTATAGTCACGCATTCTAATGAATAGAAAATGTATCCATTAGATATTAATGCTGTTGGATCTTTGAGCTACTGAAGGACTGTGCTGTCTGGTGAACAAGTGGGGTTGCATAGGTGAATCAATGTGGGCTTGGAGGATGACATGCCATTAGCTTTGGTAATGAGGCTGTAATGTGAGAAGAAGTTCAGTGCCATACTTATCCCTACGTACACTGCATACTAGTGAGGCTTCTCATGCATCCATCAGGACCAGCCTTTTCAAATAAAACAATGTATTTTTCTGCATGGAACATAATTGGTTTAACAATTAACATTTAACAAACGTGATTTGAAAATCAATAAATTGGAGTTTTTTGTTTGCCTTCTGGTTTCTGAGCCTCTTAGACTCAGGTCATATTTCCACTCGTTTCTGGGCAAACCTGAGAACTAGGTGTTTTGTTTGTTTGTTTTTAAATTGAACTGAGATTCTCATTTAATCATTATTTATTATGATTTGTACTACTGCAGGGCCTAGGAGCCCTACTCATGGACCAAAATGCTAGAGTGCTAGGCGCTGTACAAACACAGAACAAAATGATGGTCACAGCCGCATATGCAATTAGAAGCTGAGGCTTTAATAAAAGCACCAAATATCATGACCTTGTGACTTTTCTGTTGTCCAGAACTTGCAAGTGTACTAGGTTTTGCAGTATGTTTTGCTTTGAAGCTGAATCAGGCTGCCTGTCCTGCTGTGCTGCCACATTGTGCAACATTCCTTATATGAGAGACGGACTGCCCCAAAATGCTCTGCAGCCTAGGGGGAAGGTACACTAAGTTGGAAGTAACAATCATAAAGACTAGTCCAAACTCTGAATGTCATTTATATTTCCATGGTCCTTATTGATAAATAAGGTCTCGTACTGCAGCTTTAGACGTCAGTCCAGTATTCGTGCTACCCTCCCAATTTTACAGATAAGCAGAGTTACTTCAGGCACAGTTGGGAACAAACTTAAGTCTCTAATATGGCACACGCTGATCAGATCTGTTTAGCCACACTGCCTTTCAGACCAACTGTGTCAACTCGGTGTGCTTTGGTTGCCTCTGTCTTACCACTAGACATCACTCCATAGCTAGATCCAGAGGCAGAACTCATGATCCTGATCTCCAGATCTCTAGAAAATTAGTTATGTAGCCCACTGGTTGTATGCATGTTAAATCCCCCTCTACTGATTACTCCTGTAGCTCAAGTGGAATTGGTCTGTGCGGGGGATCTGAACACATTCAAATTCCCCTAGGAGGAAGAAAATGGGAGGGGAGAGAAAAGAGACTTTATGGTTGTATGTGACAAACCAATTTCCAGTGTTTTAAAAATGGTTTAATTCACACAGTAAAAACCTCATTTAAAACAGATTTCATAGTTAGAAAACGATCTGTCAATTATGGTGCAACACATAATAAAATAAAAGTGTTCCATGGTTGGGTCATTTGTCACATGGCAATTTTGAAGGTGGAGAGCTCTGGTGTAGTCATTCACACCAGCGCATTTTACACTTACTTTGCACTGGTATAAATTACTATGCATATGGGGCAGGGCTAACTGTGTACTTTTTTTAAAAAATGAAATGTGAGGTTCTGATATATTCACTTGAGTCCAGGAGCTGGGGCTTTAAGAAAAAACAAATTATGATGGAGATTTGCAATAAAATTGTGAGCATTAGCAACTTTGGTGGATGTTTGGAGGCTTCTTAGCACTTGGGTATTGGAAGGTCCTGAAGTGCGGTGAGGCTGTGTTGCAGAGGCACCAGGAGCCTCTACATTGCTCTCAGATGGTGATGTTCCTGAGGGGATACTTTATTATGCTGTGGTTGCACAGAAAATACATGGAATAAAGGGGAAAGATTGGGGCTTTCTGCTTGAGGTCCCATACAGATATCATTATACCTCTCTGATTATGGTCACACTAGCCCTTCTAAAAGGAGATTGGTGAGGAGGCAAGGCCCTCTGCACAGAGGCCCCCAAGCAAGGGGAATGCACACTGCACCTTCAAAAAGTGGGCCAGGGGTCAGTCTCCTTGTGTGATCCAGGTGGCATTGTGCCTGCTTATGACACAAATCCTCTTGGAGCTTTTCCTGTGGTTGTGCTCCTCTGTGCTCTCTCCTACTGAGGCCCATGCCTTAATTGGCACTTTTAATCTCTACTTTATAAAGCCCCACATCACCAATGTGAAGTATGATAAACCATTCTAAGCTTAAGCATATAGGTTAATGACTTACCCTAGGTCTCAGAGCAGGTCGGTAGCAGGAACCTTAAAGCTCTGGCTCTCAGTTCCCTGCTCTAAAGTTAATGATCCAACCAGGGGACCAAATTTGGTGATGAATCCTAGTCACATGCCAACTCAGGCACACTGCACATACGCTAAGTAGAAGACTATCAATTGTACTGCTTCTTTTGTAATTAGTTCTGTAAAAGGTGGTGTTGGTCATAAATAGCCAGTGTTATAGTTAACTGTAGTTTAGATTAGGCAAGTCTTTGAGAACTGTTCAGAGCTGGAGTCCTGAGCGTATTTCTCCTCTGTTGAAACTCCTCCGAACAGGCAGAGATAGGTAATCTATTTCTGAGCATACATTTACCTCACGGTTTTGTTTGCCTGGTTTTATATATAGCCATGTCCATGATTTGTCATTACCAAATTAGATCTAAGAACTGGATCCCTAAATATTGGCATGCAAAGGCTGCACCACGTCCATTGATGTTAATTGGATTGATTGGCTAACCCCCTGTGACGCTTTGAAACGACAGCCGTTAGACTCCAACAAAGGTGTCAATTTAAGAAGACTAAATTTCCTTGAAAAAGAAATTGTTTGAAGTAAACTTTTTTCCTTTGGCTCAAGTGAGTGAAATTTTGGACTAGCGATCTTTTGCAGTGTTGTGCATTTACCTTTTCAGTCTATCCTGAATATGAAAGAGCTGTTAGGCCCTATTCAGCAATCTTTACTGAGGCAATCTCCCACTTATCAGTAGAGCCAGGCAAAATTTTTCTTCCAAAACTTTTATTGGAAAAATGTGCTCAATTGTTGTGCGCAAAAGCCCTCCTGCCCACCAGAACGAAAAATCAAACATTTCATTTCAACAATTTCTAAATTAAATACTTCTGCTTGAAACAACTTTTCATTTTAAAATTTCATTTTAAAAAAAAACATAAAAAAGCTTGCAATTGAAATGAAACATCTTGATTTTAAGGTTGAACAAAACATTTGTTTGACCCAGAACTTTTTTTTTTTTATTTTGATTCATTTAAATTTTTTTTTTTTGAATTGCCAGAGAACAGAAAAAAATCAGTTATTCACACAACCCTGCTGAATAAAGTCCTAATCAGAAGTCCTGTTCATAATTTAAGTAAATTTAAACTCTTAGGCCAAATGTTTCCATAGGAATAAATAGTACGTAAACATATGCATAAATGAGTGAGAGGAAGGGATGAGTATACATTTTGGTAAATGAAAGAACCAGTGCAGTAGAAAAGCCAGTCAACATTATTTAAATTGACACTGTTTTAAAAAACCACTCCCCTACTCCCATTGATTTGATTCAGAAACTTCTGTTAAAACCCCGGAGATTGCTATAACTGTATGTCACTGGCTGACACTGATCCTTTAAGAGGGAGTGGGGCCAATGGACCCATGACTGGAGGCTGACCCAATTAGGTTTAAAAGAGGGCACCTGTGGCCTAGAGAAGCCAGAGACTTGGTGAGTCAGAGTTAAGGAGTTACAAGAACCTCCTATGGTAAAGGGGGAGTTGTAGCCTAAAGTATACTGAGCAATAATTTTTGTTTGTTTGGCCTAGGCTGGGAGATAAACTGCCTGGAATGAGATTCTGGGTGTGGTTGTGGGGAGAAGTTCAGCTTGTTATACTGCATTACATTAGAGATGCTTTCTACTCCCCCTGGTTTATTTTGTTTATGTGATTGCATTCTATATACAGTCAGTTTCACTGTTTCTTCTGTATACCCCTCTGCTTGCTGTGTGGAAGAACCACACAAACAGAGAGAGAAATATGACAGGTAAATTGAAAGTGACAAAAAATGGTAGGGAGATTCAGGGGCAGCTGTGGTACCTGAAACTCTTTAGATTGCATATGCTGTAAGTGACTAGATTATAATTTGATGTAGCTCTTAAAACTCAAACTCTCAACACTCTGTTCACGTTCCTCCTTCCTGTGGTACTCCCGGAGGGAAATCCTAGAGTAAGTGTCATTCACCTTGGCCACGGGAAAAGATAAGTGTAACTTATTATTGTGGTACAATTACATAGCTCTTCCTGGACACTTGCACCCCCATTAGGATAAATACCTGCTTGCTTTCACATGATATACAATCTCCCTTTCAGTGCATGTCTTCACTTTTTCATCAGTTACTTACCAGCTGATTCACTCCCTAAAATAAATGTCTGTCTACAGTATAATTTACTGAATTGAAGCACATACATAATATCTTTACGGCCCCATTTCACTGTGGGAGAGGAGTGCTGGACAGGGTATATCTGGGCCCAAGTGGTAGGAGGAACTTCTTTCCCTGAGGTAGGGTGAGGCTCTACCCCCGCTCAAGTTAGCAGTCTTGCAATGAAACAGCTATGCTGCTTGGAGGGTATGACCGAAAGCCTTAATTGACTCAGAGAGCCCCACTTTTACAAGCGTAGCCAACTTTTTTGTGAGTGCTGTTTGTACCTGCAAAACGTATACCTGCCTCTTGCACTCAGTTGATTTAAGCCCATGTTTTGTAACTCTTTCCTGTGGGTGTATATTCCATATCAGTAAGTGGGTGTGAGACTAGCCAAGTGTAAGCACATTTAACTTCGGCAGGAGAGTTGGCAGAACTAGGAAATTAGGTTCACTTGAAATCATCTCTGAATCTGGCCCATAGTCATCCTCACAGTGACACTGATATTACGTGTGATTGATCCTGGCAGTCATTATATACACTCTGTACCCTGTGCTTTCTTAACAGAATCTGCAGTCTCTCTCCTGGCACCCCACTCACACTACGTTTTACCAGCCTCAAGAAAGAGGACAATAGTAGCATTTCCCTAAAATATGTCAGACAATACTCCTTTAAAAAAAATCTAAACAAATCAACTGTTGTAATCACTTTGATTATTGAAACATAATAGACTTTTAATATGAAATAAACTGGAGTAGAGAAACATACAGGAAATAGAAGCAGAGTGGCTCTTTGAATACAGTGCACCTTCCTTATGGGAAAAAAAGTTTTGTGAGCTTGCCCTTATCATGCAGGATAGAAAACGTAAAATGTTCATATACCTAACTGCCCTGCCAGACATCATGGCCCCTCTGTCACTTGCATGACGTGTAAGACTTTCCTTAGTGTTTCAGCTCGCAAAGAGCCTAGCACAGATATAGGTCAATTCTGCTTTAGTGGGTAAAATTATTTAACTTCCCTTTTCTTGCAATACTACTCTCGCCCACCTTTAATTCAGGTGCATTGTACCCTCACCACAATTTCTCTTGAGACTTCAGATTCCCATCCTACTTCTGCTCGTATGCTGGGGATCAGAGAGGCTGTGCTAGATCACCATGATCTAGCCTGGGTTTGAGGGTGGGGAATGGCACCACCTTTACCTCACCCAAATACATTGGTTGTATGTGGGTGAAGTGAATTTTGCCCTATGTGAAATAAAGATAGGGAAGTAGACATTGTTAGGGGGAGCTCTTTGAATGAAGCATCATGACTGACTATATCAAACACTTGCAGGAGGAATGACTACAGGGATTAAATATATTTATTTAAATACAAGTCACTTGGGTCAAGTGCCCTTTTAGACAGTTTCTGATGTTTGAAAATCATCGTATAATATATTTGTATGTGAAGATGAAACTATAATAAGAAAAGGAGGTGTACACAATTCACTCACTCGCCTGCAGTATAAGCCTGCTGCAAAAGCCCATCGAAGTCAATGGAAAGATTCCCATTGACTTCCAGGGGCTTTGGAGTAGCTCCTGCCCATGTGGATGAATGTTGTGTTAGGAGGTACTCTGCTACTCACCCATCCAATTTTCTCTGCTGTTCCCACCTTACTCTGGAGAAACTGTCTTTTGTGACAGCTCGGTGCTGGGTTCTCTAGTTATTACATCCATGTGCTAGGCTCACTTCCCTCTCAAAGTATTCCTATCAAGGGTGCAAATGTAGTAGTCTCTGATGCTAAGTATTATAGTTAATACTATATTCATGTTGCATAGCTAACTCACTCAGAGCAATTTATGTTTCCATTTCTATATCTGGGGCTCTGGTACTTGTGCAATTTACAGTCTGCAAATAAACGTGCAGTCACCATTTTTAGTGTAAGCATTTTCTCTTTTGTAGAATCTCATCCTTTATGCTCTTCCCTTAGTCTTCCATGATAAAGTTCTGTTCACCAGGGTATTTGCCCACGTACAATTTCATGCTCTAAAAGTTACGTTCCACTTCTACAATGGTTGTTCTTGACAATGTTGTCAGAATTTATTTTATAATAGCAAATATAAAATATTTACAGATGCAATTAAGGGATTTATATCTATTCCAAAGCAACAATTGTGCACTTGTGATAAAAGTTGCTTGTTGATTTTTAAAGTAAGGCAGCTTTGTATATATCTATTTGTCAAGTTAAAAATTACGTTGATGTTCTAAAGTTAAATATCTATGGCTGAACCAGAAATTCTCAGGACTAATGCAGTGACCTAACTACTGCCTCATTAACCGCCAGAGTTGATAAAAATATCATCCAGCCAATTGCAAAGCTGTCAAAGCCCTGGGAAAGAATATAAATAATCAAAAAGCTAGATTGTCTTTATTTAGAGGCAGATTTACTAAATCTTCTTTCAGGACTCTGGTTTACAGTGAACAGAGGCTAAAAAGCAAGCAGTAAACGTACATGAAATTACAGGACACAATCTGTACATGTAATTGTAAAATTTTACAATATTTAAAATGGGAAAAATCTGGTTCCCACTGAATTAAACGGCATTAATATTTGCCCTATATGCATAATTTAAAATATCCTTACATTAGTTAATTTCATATATAAAATTTAGAGGCACGGCTTTCTTAGCTGAAAATAGTAAACTCTCTCACTTCTAGCACTTATCTAACAAAAGCATAAGCATGTAAAATGTTTTGGTAGTCAGTTCTGTATTTATCTTAACTTTTAATAAATACACATGAAAATATTTTGACTGTGGATGAAAGATAGCAAACTACTTCATCTCAAGACTTTCTCTAATGAGAGCAGAAATTGTATTTAACAACAAAAGACAGATTAGAAAGCAAATTTTTACCAAAGGGCATTAGGGCCATAGTAATAAGATTACAAAATTGAGCCTTCAGGAAATGGCTCAGAAAATGAATTAAAATTGCTAATAAATCATAGAATCATAGAATATCAGGGTTGGAAGGGACTTCAGGAGGTCTTCTAGTCCAACCCCCTGCTCAAAGCAGGACCAATCCCCAACTAAATCATCCCAGCCAGGGCTTTGTCAAGCCTGACCTTAAAAACTTCCAAGGAAAGAGATTCCACCACCTCCCTAGGTAACACATTCCAGTGCTTCACCACCCTCCTAGTGAAAAAGTTTTTCCTAATATCCAACCTAAACCTCCCACACTGCAACTTGAGACCATTACTCCTCGTTCTGTCATCTGCTACCACTGAGAACAGTCTAGATCCATCCTCTTTGGAATCCCCTTTCAGGTAGTTGAAAGCAGCTATCAAATCCCCTCTCATTCTTCTCTTCCATAGACTAAACAATCCCAGTTCCCTCAGTCTCTCCTCATAAGTCATGTGTTCCAGTCCCCTAATCATTTTTGTTGCTCTCCGCTGGACATTTTCCAATTTTTTCACATCTTTCTTGTAGTGTGGGGCCCAAAACTGGACACAGTACTCCAGATGAGGCTTCACCAATGTCGAATAGAGGGGAACGATCACGTCCCTCGATCTGCTGGCACTGCTCCTACTTATACATCCCAAAATGCCATTGGCCTTCTTGGCAACAAGGGCACACTGTTGACTCATATCCAGCTTCTCGTCCACTGTAACCCCTAGGTCCTTTTCTGCAGAACTGCTGCCGAGCCATTTGGTCCCTAGTGTATAGCGGTGCATGGGATTCTTCCATCCTGAGTGCAGGACTCTGCACTTGTCCTTGTTGAACCTCATCAGATTTCTTTTGGCCCAATCCTCTAATTTGTCTAGGGCCCCCTGTATCCTATCCCTACCCTCCAGCATATCTACCTCTCCTCCCAGTTTAGTGTCATCTGCAAACTTGCTGAGGGTGCAATCCATGCCATCCTCCAGATCATTAATGAAGATATTGAACAAAACCGGCCCAGGACCAACCTTTGGGGCACTCCACTTGATACCAGCTGCCAACTAGACATGGAGCCATTGCTCACTACCCGTTGAGCCCGACAATCTAGCCAACTTTCTGTCCACCTTATAGTCCATTCATCCAGCCCATACTTCTTTAACTTGCTGGCAAGAATACTGGGGGAGACCATGTCAAAAGCTTTGCTAAAGTCAAGGAATAACATGTCCACTGCTTTCCCCTCATCCACAGAGCCAGTTATCTCGCCATAGAAGGCAATTAGATTAGTCAGGCATGACTTGCCCTTGGTGAATCCATGCTGACTGTTCCTGATCACTTTCCTCTCCTCTAAGTGCTTCAGAATTGATTCCTTGAGGACCTGCTCTGTGATTTTTCCAGGGACTGAGGTGAGGCTGACTGGCCTGTAGTTCCCAGGATCCTCCTTCTTCCCTTTTTAAAAGATGGGCAGTACATTAGCCTTTTTCCAGTCGTCTGGGACCTCCCCCAATCGCCATGAGTTTTCAAAGATAATGGCCAATGGCTCTGCAATCACATCCACCAACTCCTTTAGCATTCTCAGATGCAGCGCATCCGGCCCCATGGACTTGTGCTCGTCCAGCTTTTCTAAATAGTCCCGAACCACTTCTTTCTCCACAGAGGGCTGGTCACCTCTTCCCCATGCTGTGCTGCCCAGTGCAGTAGTCTGGGAGCTGACCTTGTTTGTGAAGACAGAGGCAAAAAAAGCATTGAGTACATTAGCTTTTTCCACATCCTCTGTCACTAGGTTGCCTCCCTCATTCAAGAAGGGGCCCACACTTTCCTTGACTTTCTTCTTGTTGCTAACATATCTGAAGAAACCCTTCTTGTTACTCTTAACATCTCTTGCTAGCTGCAACTCCAGGTGTGATTTGGCCTTCCTGATTTCACTCCTGCATTCCTGAGCAATATTTTTATACTCTTCCTTGGTCATTTGTCCAATCTTCCACTTCTTGTAAGCTTCTTTTTTGTATTTAAGATCCGCAAGGATTTCACCGTTAAGCCAAGCTGGTCGCCTGCCATATTTACTATTCTTTCTACACATCGGGATGGTTTGTCCCTGTAACCTCAATAAGGATTCTTTAAAATATAGCCAGCTCTCCTGGACTCCTTTCCCCCTCATGTTATTCTCCCAGGGGATCCTGCCCATCAGTTCCCTGAGGGAGTCAAAGTCTGCTTTTCTGAAGTCCAGGGACCGTTTTCTGCTGCTCTCCTTTCTTCCTTGTGCCAGGATCCTGAACTCGACCATCTCATGGTCACTGCCTCTCAGGTTCCCATCCACTTTTGCTTCCCCTACTAATTCTTCCTGGTTTGTGAGCAGCAGGTCAAAAAGAGCTCTGCCCCTTGTTGGTTCCTTCAGCACTTGCACCAGGAAATTGTCTCCTGCACTTTCCAAAAACTTCCTGGATTGTCTGTGCACTGCTGTATTGCTCTCCCAGCAGATATCAGCGTGATTGAAGTCTCCCATGAGAACCAGGGCCTGCGATCTAGTAACTTCTTTTAGTTGCGGAAGAAAGCCTCGTCCACCTCATCCTCCTGGTCCGGTGGTCTAAAGCATACTCCCACCACGACATCACCCTTGTTGCTCACACTTCTAAACTTAATCCAGAGACTCTCAGGTTTTTCTGCAGTTTCATACCGGAGCTCTGAGCAGTCATACTGCTCTCTTACATACAGTGCAACTCCCCCACCTTTTCTGCCCTGCCTGTCCTTCCTGAACAGTTTATATCCATCCATGACAGTACTCCAGTCATGTGAGTTATCCCACCAAGTCTCTGTTATTCCAATCACATCATAGTTCCTTGACTGTGCCAGGACTTCCAGTTCTCCCTGCTTGTTTCCTAGGCTTCTTGCATTTGTGTATAGGCACTTGAGATAACTCGCTGATTGTCCCTCTTTCTCAGTATGAGACAGACTGGCTTGATAGCCATGCATAGGACACTGTCACATCAGAGATGTTGGTTTGACTTGACTTTTCTGCTCCAGTCTCTCTAACTCCTTGAGGCAGAGATGAGCTGGGAGTACTGTGCGAGCAGCATATTCAGTCCTGGTAATTGTAGGGAGCTGTAGGAACATGTTTTATGGGACTCTGTATGATCCTTATGTTGATCTAGAGAGTGACATTGACTGGTTCTAACATGGAGTTCCATCAGTCCTCTGTAGCAGCTCAAGGCATTGAGGGTGAGGTGGGTTAAAGTGAGGTAAAGGGGGAGTCTTTGGGCTCAGTGAAGAATGTGTCAGTCCCCTTTCTGTGAGAAAGAAGAGCCTGGAAGTTGAAAGGAGCAAACGGAAGGTGCTGCTTTCCTGTGGCTAATGCAATATGTATGAGCTACCATTTCCTGTCCCCCTCCCTCCCTTTCTTTGAGTAGACTAAAGATATTCTTGAAAAGTGGGAGTTGCTACCATAGGAGTTGGTCTTTTCTTTCACCTCACTGGAGAGTGGAAGCTATTTTTGCTTCTTCCTGGACAGCTGAGAAGCCACAGACCAGCTGTAATTACTGGCCCGGAGACCACAGGAACGTCTTCTGTCTTGCAGAAACCTGTGAGGTCCTGCGTGAATGGGTATTTGATACAGCTTATAAATTATCCAGTACACCCTTGTGAGGAGTCTCAAAGAAAGCAACAGGCCCTGCCCATCCCAAGTATCGATAATACAGATTTTAGAAGTACCTAAACTATATGCAATATTTCCTATTTGCTGAAATGCAGTTTTGGATGACCCAAAACTATTTACAAATCTGCCACATATGTGGCAGATTTTTGGATCCCATTCACAAAATGCCCAACGGTGTTAGTGGCAGTGACAGTTTCTTTATAACTTTTAGCCCAGCGGTTTGGTTCCATTCCCCTGGAATGTGACAGCTTTAGGTCCAATTCCCTACTCTGCCTGATGTGTAAAAGGGATTTGAACTCGGGTTTCCCATATTGTGCGATGAAATATTCTGGTATGTGTGTGTTTCACTCTCTCCTGTTGAATCTGCTTTGCATTTATATGGCTATGAATTGCTACCATGAGTGACTATGACTAGTCATTGGATCAGGGAAAGGGAGTGAGTGACTCTATAGTCTGGTCATTGGGATGCTTATCTATGATGTGGGAAATACAAGTCCCTGCCTCTGTGACCGCTTTTTAATATAAAAGTGGAGCAGCTTCCTCACGAGGGAGTGAGAGAGACCTCCCCCATGGGCTAGGGCACTGTCCTGCAATATGGCAGCCCCAAGTTCAAATCCCTTCTCAACATCAAGCAGACAGGGGAATAGAACCTAGGTGAGTGCCCTAACTATTGCACTGAAGTTCATAACAATGGCACTGGTACAGTCCTCCTCCTCCTCTTCCTCCTGGCTGTTTTGTGAATCTAGCCTCTTAAAATTTCACAAAGCAACATATTTCAGGCCAAACAATAGGCTTTGTTTGACCCAAAACAAATGTCTGTCTTTTTTCAATTCACCAAATTTTTTCACAATCTTCACATTCTGTTTGGGTCAAACCATTTTTTTTCCAGAATTGCCAGTGGGGATGGAGTGGGTGGAATCAATTACTTGCCCAGCTCTAATAGATACATTTCCTGCCAGATCCTACAGGTGTCCAGAGCACTTGATGATCCACTGATCTAATAAAGTCATCCTGGACATCTGACGTGATCTATAGCTTAAAGGAAATAACTGAGCAAAGATACTAATTTCAATTCTGAAACAAAATTGATGGGGGTTTAACTAATCAGTGGACTCCATCTGAACAAGGAGTTACCCTACAATCACCTTCTCAATCCTTTTCCATGTGAGAAGGAGATTTGAGTCCAGGAGAAAGTTGGCAATGATTTAACATCAAGTTATGGTTTTCTGCGCAAGGGTCTAACCACTGTTTAAGGGCAATCACTTTTCCCTTGGAGGAAAGTGTGGAATCTCTGTCATTAGAGGTTTTTAAGAACAGGTGAGAGAAACACCTGTCAGGTCCAGATAATACTTAGTCCTGCCTCGGTGCAGGGAACTGAACCAGATGACATATCAAGGTCCCTTTCAGTCCTACACTGCTATGATTCTATGATTGATAGTGTCAATGAATGTGAAATTTCTATTGGCTTTCTTTAGCCATGGCAGGCAAAGATCCATCTCTGAAGTCATAGCATTGAGCTGTCCCAGAACATGCAGAATTTCTGTGTAAGAAAGAAATTTCATCAGTGCTGACAGCATAAATTCCTCTTCCTATTTTGATGGTGTTGCCAGATGCAAAGCCAGACTGGGTGCTCACTCTTTTGAGCTCTGTTTTTTAATCATCTTACCTGCAAAGTAGGTGGAGAGTTCCTTGCAACAAGAACTGCTCAAAACTGTTAGTTAATACAGACAATCTGAATACAGGTTGGTCAACACAGAGTACTTCAATTTCACTGGATTCTGCACATGTAGTGGTGAAGGAGAGTCTCCTCCAAAACCATACAGTAGGAATGTAAATATATCCATGTTGCACTTAATCAGACACTTGTCTTCCAGGAAGCAGGCTGAGACTATCAATTCTATTTTCTGATGAAAATACATGCACACTATTGCATTTTTCAGAAAAATATCCCATTTGAAATTTTGTTCAATACTTGGAAACAAAAGTAGATGAAACTTTTGAACACATGGTAATAGGTCTTCAAGTACTCTCCAGAAATATTTTAGTAGATATGAAGGTCTTGAAGAGGAGTGTAACTTACCCTTGAGAAGCAATAGAGTTTATCTGCCAATTAATAGAACTGGGGAGAAAGACACTGACACATTTCACATTGAACTGTAATGAATGTGGTGTTGCATCATCAGAACTCTTTATCATTTTGATTCAATGCCGTAACACATACATTGCTATGCAATGTTAAGAGATTACTCAACAACTCAGTGACATGACAGAGTTTTTACACTTTTAACTGCTATAATCTATGCTCTATAATGTTGTGGCTTTTAGTGACTCCAACTAATACTGTTTACACTCGCCTTTTCCATTGCCAGTCTTCTGGGGGTGTATTGGCTGCTTTCATCCATTTGATCAGCATTGTCTTTGATGTCTCCCGTGTGAGACAGCAGCGTGAGAAGGACTCTGACATGCATGGTAGCTGTAAGCAGTACATCATGGATTGAGCATGGTTGTTGCAGAGGCTAGAAATACATTACAGTTGTAGCATAGATAAGTGATAAGCATTCATGGTGATGAAAATATTAATGCTACTGATGGGGGGGAAAGCCTGTAAAGAATCCAGATGTTAGGTTGAGATATTTATCAGATCAATAAATCTGGATTAGAAATCTTGTGAGAACCAGCTCTGGGACCAATATCCCCATCTTCCTCTTGAAATGGAAATACCAAGAAACCAACCTCTCTCTCGATAGTTTGACATTGCCATTTTAGTTTACTCTTGCAGAAGTAAAAACAATGAAAAATGCTGAGTCTTGATGTTCACTGTGTGTTTGGTTTGAATTCTCAGCAAACGTTTTGAGGCATTCCTATCCCATCTGAACTAGATTGGTATTTAAGTGCACAAAATGTTGTTCACAGTAACCATATTCCTCAGAAGTCTCTGATGTTGAGGTTAGACTTGATGTGATAGGTTGGACAAGCTCTGAGAAAAATACCAATGATATTAGAAGACAAGCTGAAAGTCTTTGGAGAAGATAAGGAATAATTACTAAAGGACTATTGTTAACAGATGGGATGGGGAAAGATAGTATGATAGCCAAAGGGCCTGTGTTGATTCTGGGGGTGCCCTGGGTTCAGTAGAAGAGGGCTTTTCACTTCTATAGATTTAAAATTCAAACCCTTAGTTTCAGTTGCAAGTTAAGCCACTTTGGTGGTTTCGTCCTAATTCCTTATTGAGCACACCACCAAAAACAAAAACAAACAAACAAAAAATTACACAACTTTACACTGTCAGTATTTGCTGAACGAAGATCAGAAATGGTTCAGGTCAGGACTGAAGAATATTGGCACTATATCAATGGAGTTTGTCTGAGTCAGTGCTATTAATCTGTCATTCTGTAGAGCACTGAATAACAAAGAATGTCTTGACCCAAGGAAACCGACGATGCATATTAGGAACAACTTTTTTCATAGAACATGAAGTGGTGTTTCGTATTTCTCAATTCTCCTTCTTGTACTGGAAGGAACAATATTTTACAAGTGCTCCAACCACTCTTGAGAACTCAGTTACACTTATCTCCTCCTATTTGCAGAGTGAGCATGGTCACAGACTGAAACAATTCATTGGGAAAGTGTGATGGGCCGTATAAATCCCACTCATTAACAGAAGCCTGAGCCCATTAGGTCACTGAATGGCATCTGGAGAGGGGTGTGGCATTATTGGATATCGAACCCAGTGTAGAGGATGGACCTGGGTTCCTCTACTAGCTACTGGGAAGGTGGCCCCCCTGAGGTAAGGGAATTAAGGACAATTCAGAGCCCAGAGTGAGGAGTGTACACACCACTGCGCCCAGAGTCAGGGGCTAGAGACCCGACACATGGTCTTGGAATTATTTGCTGGACTTTTGTTTTGTTGGACTCTATTATCCTGGAAGAAGTGGATTTAAACAGGATGTAGCCTGAGAGGTGAGCCACAAGGAGACAGAACATCCATGCATCTGCCTGTAGATGGGTACCAGCAGTGAGTCTGCTTGTCTATACAGAGTAAGATAAGAGAACTTAGATTTCAAAACACACAGAGATCAACATCAAGGCAATAAAGTTCTTTGTATTTTGGAATGTCTCTGACTGCTAAGGCCTGAAATGTACCTTGATGTCAGATAGCTCAAGCTACTGCAGATGGACCTGCTGAGAAAAAGAGGATTGGGGAAGAGATTCCTGTGGGCATAATTACCCCACAGAAAAACCTACCACCTCTGTGCTAATTGGAATGCAAGCCCTACTCAGAGCTGCTCAAGAAGGAAATTGCATGGTTGGAGGGGACGGGGTGGGGGGGGAGAGGAGAGCATGTGGGTGCAATGCAAACATGTAGAATGAACACACAAAGATAGATGGAACGTCACTAAATGTGTGGCACCTTGTCAAGCTAGCATCTGAGGCTCCAACTCAGGGTTAGAAGTAATGCTGCCAATGCAAAAAACGCAGTCGTTGCCTATGACTGAGGAAGTTATAATAAATACAGAACTATTTACAGTTGTATTTACGGTTGTATTTGGCTTACAGGGGGGCCCCAAGTTTTCTTAATGGAAAAAGATCTGAGGTAGAAACAGATCACAAACTACTGGTGTCAATGTCCTGAATACAGGGATGGATAGTGACATTACCCGTCTCTTCCCTTACCACAGAAGACAGAACAAACCAGGCAAAGAAATGTACAAAGCACACATGCTTTGGAGAGAGTACGTGAATGAGACAGTGATGTCAAAGGGGGGGAAGCACATTACACACAATACAGGCAATACTTGATTTTATGAGCAGATTTTTAAAGGAAGTCAGAGACAGAAAAATATGGAACATTGACAACATAGAGCTCAATTGTAGCTCAGCCCTGTGATGATGTGCATGGGAGATACTGTGACTGAGTCACAATGGCTCCTGTGCTCCTCTGGGGAGGAGGTAAGCTGCACTGGGTCTATTCCTGGTGCAGCATATGTTTCACCTATGTGAGGGGTTCATAGTATCTCTGCAGTGTCTGCTTCCTCTCCTATGCTGCCACACAACCTGTATTATAGTAGTAAGACTGATTTCCCTCCTAGCTACATTGACTTACAATCATACTGGGATGCTGGCCCTGGTGTGTTCAAGGGCCTGGATTCATCGCAGAACTGATGCAGAGCATTACAAAGAAGTGAAAATTTTAAAAAGCAATTAATAGGACAGGGAGCATAGAAGAGCATGTAAGCATGAAAGAGCAGGGTTGCACACCTGCCACATTACTTCTGCCTTGGCACAAGAGTAAGGCCAAAGATGGGCGAGGAATATAGCTAAGCACCAGCATAGTGTGATAACTGTATCAATGCCTGGGTTCATCTGAGCCTGACTCCACCCATGCCTCATCCCTCACTTGAGTGCAAAGAGATAAGTGGGCAAGGAAAGAATGTAAAACATGCATAGCTGTGTCAACATTTGTAAGGCTGTCAGAAACTTCCGTGCCAGGGGCCAAGAACCTAGCTAGAGATGTTAGCTTGCTATATAGCAAGAACAAGTAATAGTGAGAGAACAAGGTCTAATCTAACTTTTGACCCCGCATAGAATCTTCTCACATGTGTACTGGAGTTCAACCATCTTGTATGTGTACTGCATGAGGACTTGGGATCTAGGCCAAAGATAAATGATGTAAGATGGGAGGAATGTTAAGGAAGAATGAACTAGTCATTTCCAAGTGTGTGGTAAAGGACATGTTAAAAAGAACTGAGTCTGAACTCTTGAGAACTGAAGTCTTTGAGCACAAGAAGCAATGTTTTATACAGGAATATTATACTTAGCCCTTTACAGCTTCACTAATTAATCCTCACCTCAGTCTGTGGGATAGGTAATTAAATATTTTCCCCATCTTTAAAATGTGGATGCTAACTGAAACAATGCTTAAGCCTGCACAGCACAAGTGGGGAAGAACAAGCAAGAACCATGGAAATTGTGTGGCAGTGGTCTGTGTAGATCATAGATTCACTGGCCTCAAATCCAGGGGGAAGCATGATTATCTGACCATGAAACAACAGTTATGACATGGAGGTTCAGTGCCTTAGCTCCTGCTTACAGGGTCGGGGAAAGATTCTTTCCTCCTCAAATTGTTCTGCAGTTTCACTGCCTTTTAATTGGTCATTTTTCACAGGACAAGGGGTTTGGTTCAGGGGTTTTTGAAGTGGCAATTCATAGTTCTTCATAATGACAATGAGTAGCTCTGGGCCATGGAAAGAGTGCACTCATCAGGTGTGTGGGAGACCTGAGTTCAAGTCCCTGCTCCAATGACTATTTATTAAAAGGCAGCACAGCTTCAGCAGGAGAGACTTAGAGACATCTATGAATATCCCAGTGGGTAGGGTGCTCTCTTTCTGTAGAAGGGAGAATTGAACCAGGATCTCCTACATCCTGGGTGAGTACCCTAATTACTCTGCTAAAAGTCATAAGGAGAGCAGCTCCTCCTCTGAGAATAGCATCTTTAAATGCTGGGGGCAGGGAGGGGGAAGTTGGCTGAAACAATTCAGAGAATTCATTCAAATTCATGAATAGCTTTGGGACCACCAAAACTGCATTATTATTTTTTTTTGGTCAAATAAATTATTAGTCCAAAAAATTCTTCCAGCTCTAATTTGGATTGATGATTCTCAACTTTGTGTACAAGCAGGTCTATCTAATTAAAATATACATCTTCACTTGCCCTTGGCTCAGCATAATGAATTAATTACAATCATTGGGATCCTGGATATCAGACACTGACTTTGAAAAATAATCATTTCATCCACATGACCATGTTAACCAAGACTGTTTTACTAATTCTCATGATCCAGATGACGTTCTGTTCATGTTCCAGCACACAGCAGGTGGGAGAGTGGATTTGTTAAGCTGGGTGGGTTTATCCTCCTTTTATGTGTTCATTCAGTTTTATGTTCATTTACTTATTGTACACATATGGTGATAGAAGCTGCTAAAGCAATAACTGTTATCCTGCAAACAAGCCAAAGCATAGAAACAGATGTAAGATTTTTCCAATATTTCTAATGGAAGTTCTGGATTAAAGACACATTTCTTTTTCTTCAAGGGTTTGGGCTTTACACTCTTTGTTTTCTTAATTGTTTCACCAGAGGCTCATAACTCTGTTCCATGAAGGGACAGAGCTGGAGAGAACCCTGTACAAGTGTTTAAACATAAATAAATAAAACTAAAACTTTACACTGTCTCCAGATCTAAAGTGACTTTAAAATCATGCATTTCCAAAATCATGACTGGGAAATACCCTTTTTCACCACTGAATGCATTATATTGCATGTTACCTTTGCAACTGAATCCGTTCCAAAGGCATTATAGATAATGTACCTTTTCTCTAACAGAGGGGGGAAAAAAACAAATATTGGTTAACCTAAAACTGTTAATCAGAAATGTGCTGTAGGGTAAAAAAACATATCTGGTATTCAGCTCACATGCTCCTGAGGAAGTTGGCTTCTGTTTTCAGTCACTGTACCATATCATGACCCAAAAATCATGAATAACTAAGAAAATAAGTGGTAGAATAAGCCTAAAAAGGGGAATGCATATTGCATTAGGTTAGGTGGAATATTTTAAGATTTTATCATTGTAGCATGTATAAATGCTTCACTAAAATGTAACAGTTTTGGGGAGGGAAATCTTTCTCAAAAAGGGCTTTTCCCCCCTCCTCATTTAGGCATTTGACATACAGTGATGGGTTCACTGAAACTGCCTCCTTTATACATTAAACCTTTTTGAAAGCCTTCCATTTTTTTTCCTCCTAGAGGCTATTTGTTTCATGACAGCATTGTCTACATTCCTCACAAAAATGTAGGCATTTGTCCTGGCACTAAATGCTGACATTCTGTGATAAGAAAAAGCTAAAAAGGAGAAGAATTGAAGGTCAATATGTTTATTTTGCTCTCAAGTGAATACGGTGGATAAACACCTCTTCAGTGACTGCCTACTTGCTACAACACAAAGTTTAAAGATGCATTTGAATGAACATCTAAATTACCATTAATCTGAACAGGAAAGCAAACTTCAGTTGCAAAAGCATCTCATTAAATGGAGGGCAAAAAGCAAATGATAATATTATTGTGCTCACTCCCCCCCTTCCTGTTCTCTTCAAGTTAATTTTTAAAATTTCAGTTCATTATAGAAAATCCACACAGCTGTCAGTCATCCCAAAAGGTAAGAATCAGCCAGAAGGAAGGAAATAAAGCATATTAGGACCACATCTGAAATGTTTAACACACAGCTCTGGTTTGTCTGGAGTAGAAATTTCATATAATGCTATACTGGCTCTTTCTTAGCTCCCCTCCCCCATGCTTCATATACCACTCTCGCTAACCTTTTTTACTATTGATTAAGAGAATATACAGAAATTGTTAGCTGCTTGTTTCCATATTCTTTATAATCTCAGGTCTATGATTATAAAAATGTGATCTTAGATCCACTGTATTTCTTGAACTCTAAAGTGCAGCAAAAAGGTCTGCAAAAAGAAATGGCCTTAGTCTAGGTTTACTCTGTTTAGAAAGGGACATTATAAACTTTCTTGCCAAAGTATGGAGAGGATCAAAAAGCCCTACAAAAATGGCGGGGGGAAAGGGGAGAAAGACACGTATACCTCTAGCAAGTGCTAGCAGTCAGGTGTCCACATTCCTACACTGTATGAAGTCTGTAAAGGTAATAGTAAAGGGTAACTGTTTTAAATCATACTTTTAAATTGTCTCTACTTTTGGTGTAAATTATTATCTAGATTTGAGGGAATCCTTGTCTTTCCAGTTACGTGCTTTGACACCCACCTGCAGTACAGTTCAGTACTTCATAGTCACTTTTGTGACATTGGACTAAAAATTGAGCTGCACAGCTCTAGCAGGTCTCTGAGCATATGTGGACTATGATTTTTTTTTCCAAAGGCTTATAACTCAGCCAAATTAAGGCAGACTTTCATAAGGATGCTATTTTAACTTGAGTTAGTTAACATGGATTAGCTAACCCAAGTTAAGAACATGTTGTTTTTGTTGTTGCAGTGTAGATGTGTGTGTGCAGGTTAGAGACCCCCACACTACTGTTAATGACCTATAATGTTTAGTCACAGTTGCCTCTTTCATTTAAACCAGGATCATTACATGCTGTTAACCTTTACTGACCATGTACCTTAATAGGGCTTCTGTTTCGATGGCTTGTCAATTTTTATGGCACAATAATATTGTCACTTTCAGCCTTGGTTTCATCGGGGGAACTGGAAGGCAATATGCCAACTGATTTTATTTTTAAGGCATTTGACAGAGCCATTGAACTAAGCAATTAATCTCAGCTGCTCTTATTGGATGGTCAAAATGGGATCTGATCAGATGGCAGGGGACAAAGCTAGTGAAAGTAGAGCTCAGCGTGGTGCGGTGTAGACACTGCATCAGCAATAGAGACTAGGCCCTGAAAAAGTTGGAAATAGAACAAATTTTATGCTACTGCTGTCAAACTGGCTGATCAACTACACCTTGGCCTCTTTAATTTGCAAAAAAAGCACTTAGGGTTTTAAAAGCAGTTCTTGTTTTCTGGGGAGCTAGAGAGAGTAATACAGAATCTAAACACATTTTAAAAGAACTGTGCCAACTAAGCTATACTCTGTTACCTCAGTGTCCCTAAACACTAGGGCCAGGGGACAAATCTAACAGTTGTAACTAGAGATGGATTTTTTTTCCTCTCCAAAAAGATGCAATTTTGAATATACTGAAACTATTTGAATTCAACTCTGATTTGCTGAATAGTTTTGGCCAAAACAAAAAAATTTCAGACTCCATTGACAGGGGGACTTTGATGCTATTCACAAAACCACAGGAGGAGGTGATGCCTTTTCTAACCTGATACGTCTGTGGTTAGGACGCTCTCCTCGGGTGTGGGAGACCTGCAGGATTCAGAGCAGGGACTTGAACTTGCATTTCCCATATTCTGAGTGCCCTAACCATTGGGATCTCTTGCTCTTCTGTGGAAGGTGTGCCACTTTGGGCCACAGAGAGTGAGTGAGTGATTGTGTCCTGGTGCTGAGAGCACTCATCTGGGAAGAGGTCTGGCTTCCAGTCCTTATTCCTATTAAAATTTTAATACAAAGTGGAACAGCTTCACTAGAAGAGAGTGAAATCCACCCTAACAACTGGGCAATAGCATGAGACCTCAGTTCCACCCACTGCTCTGAATCAGGGAGAGCAAGGACTTGAATCCAGGTCTCTTGCATCCCAGGAGTGTGTCCTAACCACAGGTTTGCACATGTAGAGGATGCATCACCTTTCCTCATGTGATAGTGTGAATGGCATTTCCAAATATCCTCTTTTTTTTCTTTTAATTCATTAAAAAGCAGATACAAATGCCTGAAATCAAAACAAAACTTTTCAGCTCAAATGAAGTGTTTTGTTTAACCCCAAATTTTCATTTTTTGTTGTTGTTGGTTTTTTTTTTTTTTTTTTTTTTTTTTGCTGAGAACCAAACCAAACAAAAACTGTGTTGGTTCAACCAGAAACAATTTTTTTTAATCTATTTATTTTTTGGTCCAGTGAATCAAACAAACACAGTTCTTGGCACAGCTGTAGTAGTATGTCCATTGAAGGCACAGAGAACCAGCTGGCTTGTGAACATTATTGAGTGACTGCAGGATGGAGGTATTATAAGTTATAGGGAAATAAGCGTTCATCCTAGTTGAATCATTCCGGAGAGCTTTACTTAGGCAAAACTGATGTGTATGTGAAACATGGAGCATCTTCTGAAGATTCATGACTGACCTGAGAGGAGACAATCCAAAGTACAGAAAAGGATCACTAACTCCAACAATCTCCAGAGAAGGTTCTGGCCAATTCTTATTCACATATTGGAGGGGGAATTCACCCTCTAAACTTGATCATCATGCATTTTATACATGGGGTTTGCATGTGTGCAGGCAAAAGAGATCATTAGTTATACAGTTTCCAAAGGTTTGTATTGGTCAAATGCAGATTTTGCAGATACAAACACATGTACACAAATTATGCATGTGCAAGTTGAGAAGCCATTTAGAAAATTTAGTCTTATGAGCGGCACATATATAGGTGTAAAACTGACAGACCCCAGGCATTGGAGGGTGGGGTAGAACCTGGGAAGCTAAATACATGAGCCTCTACTCCATGAGCTAAAAGCCAAATAGTACTTAGCTTAGGGTATAGCAGTCTCATTAATATCTAAGTGGCCTCGGTGCCACTAGAGGGCCAGAGCACCACACCCAGGAGTTGTGTGGGTTAATAGGCATTTTCAATATGACTTTCTTGTCAATTTAAAATCACTTTGTCTGCATGACATTCTACTCCATTCTCTTTGTACTAGACATCTGTAGAGAATTAAGGCCTTATTTTCAAAAGTGACCTTTACTTTTATTTTCCATAGGGTGTGGCTTTGTGTGTATGTGTGTGTGTGTGTGTGTGTGTGCGCTCACAACTGTGGATTCAGTTTTGTTAGCACATCAATCACGTTGCAAGAGTTGTTCCAAGTGGCTTGAAATTCACTTGTTGAGGCTGATCCAAGAAGCCTAATTACAAGTAATGGGTAATTCTGAGGAGAAAATTCCAGAACTATTTCCTATTTTTCATCAGTCTCTGGCAGGTTGACTTAAAGAGGAGGGCGGGGGGGCGGGGAGGGGAAGCAGCTGTTTAGAGGTTAGGAATTTTAGTAGATATTCTGAGATGGATTAGTGGGCAGAAGGCAGGGTCTCAACAGTGCCTGATAAACTTATCACATGGTTATGCAATTTGCCATATAAATTTCACAATTACACATGGGATGTGTGTGTACGTATGAGGTTATATCTTGTCAGTACAGAGAAATAGAAATAAGAAGCTGGAATTTGGTAAAGATAAAACTGAATCTTAGAACTTTGACAGTTTCCTATATGCGGGGGTGTGAAGGGGGGAGGTACAAAAAATGTGTTCAGAGCTGCACTGATTTGTAAATCTTGAGGCAGAATTGCAACTTATCTTTTAAAATTTGTGCATGCAAACTAAGCTTCAGACATCTAGATTGACATCAGACAAATAGATAGTCAGCAGTCTGGGGAAGCAGGTAGAAAGGTGATCCACTGCCCATGTTTGCCTATAAGCACGGGACTGCTTTATACGGATCCAATTTGTTGTGATTAACTATAGTCTCTGGCAATGATTTCACTAACTAAATCATTTAGGGCTAATTACACTTGCCCTGCATGGTTGAGAGCTGGCAAGGAGACTTCGTTCCCAACAGCACACTGTTGCTGGAGGTGGCTTTAATATAGCTCTGAGCATTCTGACGCTCTAATCATAGGAGATGGCAAGATGCCACGAGGGTTGCTTCTGACTGAGTATAGCTGTGGCCATGCCCTCCCATACTGAGAGTGCTGCACTGCAAGGAGAACTCCATGTACCTTTTTCAAGCTGCAGGAAGGGGTCTCTCTGTCCTCAAGCTAAACCCCAATTGCCAATAGCCATAGTGCCTCCAGACACTGGTGCTTGAGCAGTCTATCTTCCTACTCTCCCAATATGGCTCAGCCTCAGAAGAAATGGGTTTCTCCAAACTCTAGCATGCAGCCACACGATGCTTCTTTTGAGGAAGATGAAAAGCCGTGTTTAAAGAAATGTCAATTTGGAAAAAATCTAGAATATTTGACTTTCAGAATAAATCATGATCGTCAGATTCACTTTTTAGGGCCGCCCAGAGTAATAACTAGTTCCTCATGTATCCTCTGGACTTGCAAGATTTCTTGATCTTTTCAGTGGAACTACTTGTGATGTATGGTGCAGCTCCATGTCAGTAAGGGTGGAAAAAATCTGACTTTTCATTTAGTAAATGGAAATAGTGCTGATGGAAACTTTTGGGAATAAAATGGTAGATCTACTTTCATTTGATGCCTCTGTGGTGAGATAGGTTGCCATAGAGGGCAGTGTCACCTATGGTCAGCCCACCTAGTCCTTTAAGGATTTGGAAGGTCCAACAGATAGAGTTAAGGATCCTGGGAATGAATGGTGCAGAGAAGGCAGGGTAAGTCTCCCTTCCCACCAATCAACTGGGAAGCAATTGTCACATGTCAACACAACTGAACTTGTATTTCCCCTTAGTGGCCCAGCGTGAGCACCTGGTGTAAGGCTTCTGGCTCCCCAGCTCTTGCCTCCCTTTGTTGGAGACCCATGTCCCTTTCCCTTATGAGCTGGGCATTTCCAGGCTGAACAGTTTCCTGCCTTCACTGTGTATTTCTTAGTACAGTGATACCTGTGGATACCTGCTTGCTTTCTCTTCAGAGACGTGTGACTGCTGTAGTCATAAGGTACCACACACAATTTCCTATGCAAGCCTACATTATTATTTAAGTAAAAAGCACTACAAAGAAAACATATGTAAAAAAACCTCAACATGTGCTAAGAAGCTTACCAGAGTTAACCCCAACCCTAACGTAGGCTTGGACAGGAGCTGTCCTTCAAGTCCCCACCCAAAGGGGATTTCTTGAGGTTACCAGTTCATTACAGCTTCGACTCAGAACAAGCATGCAGTCCTTCCAACTCTACCTGAAGCGTTAGGGCCATCTGTGGATCAGGGGTTCTGATCACCCCATCTGGAAATCAGGAGGTGCTCTGCAGGTGAGAGGTGTGATTGAAGTCACTGACCATCCCTCCTCTCTCTACATGAAGAGAAAGGATTGAGGAAAACAACAGAGGATTTTAGACAGAGATGTCTAGTGGCAGAGAAGGGTGAAACATAAAGACCTAAAGGGGTAATTGAAGAGTCAAGGTGGACATCTTTGCTGGGTGTACTTGAATGAGCTGAGATGATGAACATTGCAAATCTTTCGGGTTGGAAAGGTTGCTTAAATTTTCCTGTGAGTTGGCCAGTTTTTTTCCTTTTAGCTCAAATGTGCTTTATAAAATGCTGTCATGACATTGACTTTATCAGTCATTAATACTGCTTAAAATAACCCACATGTTGCCACTATAACTTGAATTGCATTTGAATGTGTCATGATCTCTTGATCTTTTCAAGCAGAATTTTCTTGTAAAGTTTGGAAAATAATGCAATGTCCAGGCTTGCCTGCAGAAGGGATTCCTGTCATCATACAGTCAAAATGTGAAATCATTTCTCACCTTGTAAAAGTCAAAGGCAATCTCTGCATTTTCATTATTTTGTTGCAATCCAAATATTATTCTTCCATTCTCTAACTCTCTCATCACTGTGATCAAACTATTGCCAGGAAAGTAAAGGTTAGATTTATCAATCAAAGTTTGCTACCAGCACTCCAAATAATTGAACCCTCAGGAGAAACAGGCCTTGTTGTTTCAATATCTCCATAAAAAGTCATTTCAATATGTTTGGTTCTGTGGCAGGAGGTTTTATGAAGTGTTTATTCTTTTCACAGTTCTAGACAGCAGACTTCATATATATATATATATGTTTTTGCCAGTTTAGTGCCTGAAAAACTTTTTTCATGAGAATCCCAAGCTGCTTAGCCTATTAAAGCACATTGGAGGCCTTATAGACAGGTCAAATTAAGGAGTTTTATTATTACTGGGTCCTATCCAGTCTCTTTCTCTTGTGCGACCCACAGCAAGTGGATTCAACAACAGAGAGGGACACTGTGGTTCCTTGGCCCAAATTGCACTGTGTAGAGGATGCATAGGTCTCTGTAGTTGCCCAAGTTAGGTGTTTATAATTAGGACTGGTCAAATGTTGTACAACCATAGTCCCTAACAATGGGTTTTATATTTTTATGTATTTTAAAGAATGATGCTCTAATAACAAAGCCACAAGAGGGTGTGCATTTAGACTATTAACTTCTAACTTCGTTGAGGACACTGATCTTGCCACACAACTTATCAGAACAATCCCATTCATTTAATGTTTAACGAATCACAGGAAATCACACTGGAAACTACATATGCAAAAATCTCTGGAATAGGACGCTAAAACCTGAGTTCAGTGTAAAATAACCATCTGAAAGCACACTGCAGTCCATCCGATAGGACAGGCTGATGAGAATGCATGACACAGGGCTCTGTATGGTGCATTGGGCACAAATATAGTACAGAATCCAGTTCAGTGGGATTTGGATCAAACCCTATATGAGGACTGTGAAGTCAATGGGAGTTTTTCCATTGATTTCAATGGGATTTGGATATAGCCCATATCGAACCCTGAAGGACCAGGGGCACAGCTACTTCAGAAACCCACTGTGATCAAAAGGAATGCTGATTTAACAGAATTTTCTCAGTAGAACACCCATAACTTTAAAACTAGCCTCTGCCATCGATCAGCCATAATCCAGCTCTTGACTTTAGAATACAATGCAATACCATCTCTTCAGGAATGCATTGTCCTAACAATTACTTGTTCGGGGGTTGCTACTGACTCCCCTAAAATAAAAGGAGTACTAGTGGCACCTTAGAGACTAACCAATTTATTTGAGCATAAGCTTTCGTGAGCTACAGCTCCTAAAATAGGAACCTAAATGTAACGTTAGAGATTAAATGAAAAAGTAGGGAGACCCTTAACCATTCACCTCTCTTCCTTGTACATGATAAATTCTATGAAGAGCCTCTAGATCTTGTGGTAATGAATATTGTAAATATATTTATATTAATAAAAAATAACATGAGTTCAGCAGTGGCCATTCTAAAAAACTCTAATGTGTTTGTATTTGGCTGAGAGTAATTCTGGCAAAAAGAGGGACTGAACTTGTAAGAACTATATCTTTTTGGTCTTCAAAATTCCCTACATGGAATTGCATTTGAAAGATCAGCAGACAATGACTTAAACTGGCCTGTAAACTACACAGTAGCAGTTATTGCGTGTAGTCATGGCATTTATTCAGCATGTAATCTCATTACTTTTAAGAATGAGTGGCTTGTTACCGAAATATTTTAATTAGAACTTTGGCCAAGTCTGTGTTTCATATACAAAGACAAAACACTTCATGCATGTTTTTTAGCATCAATAAATTCTTTAACTGAAATTTGATTCTCATGATTCAATGTTTAGGTTTCTCCCATTCCAGTCTCAGACAGCCATCTTCCTTATATCAGGGCTAGAAAAAAAGCATTTTCCAAAAAGACTACCCCCCTTCATTCTTGGAGGGCCTGGGACAGAGGTAGGTCACTACTAGGATATAATTCTGTGCTTTACTTAGGCAAAACTATGCACACACTTCCACATTCCTAATTTATGCCGATGAATACCTCACTGTGTGCATTAGGAATCTGTACACAGATATGGCCAATTAGGTGCTGGATATATTCCCAGAGGAGTAACTTTACCAGCAAAGTTAGAGAATAGAACTTAGCTGGCCGTGGGCTTTTCTGTTTTGTTTTGTTTTTTTTTTCCCTTTGGTCACAACACCTTAAAGAAAAATTACTTTTCAACCAAAATAAAAATTTGTTGGAAAAATTCATTTTGGTGAATTTATTTGTAATGAAAACGAAAAGTTTTTGGGGGGTAAATACTTTCAGTTGTCAAACACTGACAATGTTTACTAAAAATCATGTTTGAAACCCCAAAATATGTTGGTTTTTCATTAAAACCTCCCCCAAAATTTCATGCAAAACTTTGGGGGGAAAAATTGAACTTTTTTTATGAATATTGAATACCAGTATATGAATTCAGAAAAGATGAAAGAAGATGGTAGTTTTCCTCATTCCTACATTGTCTGTCTTGTGTGTAAAGTACCACTGATGTGTTTCAAGAGCAGTTCATTGACAATGGCTTTCTAAACTATAGAGGCCCCACAGTTGTTGTAATCTGATATATTTAGGGCCCAATTCCCACTAAAGTCAATACAGAAACAAAACAACTGAAGTATCAGAAAATGAAAATTAATATAACCCTCACTTATTCCATCTCTGATACATTGCTTTCTAGTTCCTTATTTTTAAATAAACTCTAATGAACTGGTGAAACGCTGGTAAAAGTATATAAAAACAAAATCCTAATTCAGAAAGAATTATTTCTCTATCGTAAATTGCATGAAAATACAGAACACAGTTGATCTTTGTAAATTCTCTTAATAAGGAATATTTTTAAGAACTATTACAACTGCAAAAATACATGTGTATATGCATCTGCAAAGTATTGTTCTTACAGGTGAGAAAACAGTGCTTAGTTAGTTACAAACAAGTTAGTGGCAATAAATTTAAAAGTCAGTTTCAGGTCAGCTGCTGAGAGTTTGAAGTTTACCACTGACACTATGGAACTTATATTGGACACACTAAATCTTGGAAAGAGGTATCTTAAAGGGCTGAAATGTGCTTTTGTGGCAAAAATTGTTTCAAATAAAAGAGTGACTTTTTATGGCAAGATTTTTTGCCATAAACTTTCTTAATCATTTTCTGTTGTATGACTCACCAAGAGCTAACTACATCTGTATACTCAGGATTATATAGACATACAGTTTACCTGTAGCTGTTCATTAAAGGTTTTATCAATAAAAAGAAAAACTTACTGTGTTATATGATAAAACACAATCTTCTACAAAAAAAATGCACCCATGATGGAAAACTGTATGTACTGTTACTGTGTATCTGCTGACCATTTATAGAAGGGCAATTCTTTACTTTAATATTTGATTATATATATTACAGTCTACTAAGTAAAAAAAAACCAAATAGCAGGGTCAGCATTACCCTTTCATCAGAATGCAAATGCATTTTGCAAACGAGTAGATTTTTTTTTTTAAAGCTGTACTGTTTGCTCTATGAACAACTAGACCATCTTCCGAGCAAGGCGGAAGACTTACACATTTACACAAGATCTTCACATTTAGGAAGTTTGTTCCTTCTCTCCTATACTGAAGAACATTAGTCTATTTTTCAGGGGGAACCCTGCATAATGAATTCAGAGGGCACAAAACAATAAAGCATTTAAAATATTTCACCTTTCAGTCTAAATTTGTACTCTTTACTTGTCATCCTGTCTGTTTGTTTGTTTGTTTATGCAGTCATCTGGTCTTGCATATTTCTGTTTTGACAAAGAACTAATACTGGTGTAGAATTCTAATTGCCCTGCATGGATACGCAAGTAAGACAAGAAAGACTCTTCCCTGGTAGGGTTCCAAGCCAGTGTTCATGGAAATATTAGATCCTGCTTCTATACACTAATGCCTCAAGAATGGGTGTTGTCTGGTTTAATGATATGAACTTGGACTATCTCCTCAGCTGGCTAATACTGTTGCTGCTGTCTGCAGCATGGACTAAGTTGTGGGTGCATGCTACTCCTTTTCAAAAGAGCAGAAGTGGGAGTCCCATCCCATGCCCTTCTAGTTTTGCCCTATGAAATCATTTCCTGGCGAGCAGGATTTGTAGTGGAGGGGATGCACCAGCCATTGTCCCTGCTGCTGTTGAATGAGTAAGGGGGCCACACAGAGGTTGAGAACCCAGTTGTTATAGTAAGTCCAAATAAAGCTGAATGTCTGAAACATAAATGACTACATTTTTCAGATTTATAATCTATTCCATGAAATGGTAAAACTAAACCACACCATCATTGGTTGGAGTCCTGCTGTTGTGTTAGGTTGCATCTGAGTTTGATATAGTCTTGGAAAACACTGTAGCAAACCTCATTCTTGCTAGTGTCCAATGTTGCCAATCTTGTCAAAAAAGGACAAGCGATAATAGAAACACCTGCTTTTATTTTTTAACAAAAAGCACAGGACAGTTACACCCTGATCTGCTAAATATATTAATACTTAACTAACCCTGTCATGATTGCAAGACTATTAAATATTTAATGGAAGGGAATTCATGTTTACTCAGCAAAAGGTCTCCCCTGCCCATGTTTCTTTTTAATAAATTAGTAAATAAAAAATGGATGAACTGTATTGTTCCACAGGGAAGAAGAAAAGAAAATCTGAGTCTGGAGGAGTTCAAAATTAGTGCCTGAGATTGAATGCATTCTGCTGTCCAAGCTTTTTAAGAGCAGGTAGAAAAAAAACACTAGCATAAAGAACAAAGATTCTCAAATGTTCTGCTGATTTACAGTTCAGAGATCTCCCTGTTCAGGTTTAAATTATTTGAAGCTGTCCTCCCAAAAAAGAAAGTGAGATGAAATGCCACATCTGGACAGTCAGCCAACAAATGAAGACATGTATCATTTTGTTTTGTCTTCTATATGTAAATAGTATGACGTATCGTAGCTTTGGTTGTTCTCATGACATTTGTGTGAAGTACACAAGCAGAAAACACTATTGTATATTACATCCATGCCCATTCTCTTCTGAGGCTACTGCTATTGGATACTGCTACCCTGTTTCCAGTAATGCAATTTTTTCCACTTCCTTGAACTTTTTCATAATTTTAGTCCATTTCCCCCACTGTGTTTTCCTTTATGAGCTCTTTTGATAGAACGAAACTGCAGGGTGATTCTCTCACAGTTTTTAAAAAAGCTCAGAAGGGCTATAAATGAGTTGTTGTTTTTTTAACCTAAACAAGAGGGCCAGACAGTGTTGAATCTTGTTAGAATCACACTTGGTTTTTGCCTGGAAGACACTCTTTTTTAAAAAAAATTCTTCTAAGGCATATTCTCATTTAGATTCCCCCCTCCCCTTGTTTACATTCAAATCTGGAGGCGGGGGGTTAAACTACACAATGATTATTTTTCACATTCTGAGCAAAACTCTTCCTTGAGCTGCAGTGGACTGGGAAAGTGAACAGAGGCATCCAGTAGTGTCTGACAGAAGTCAAAGCATGATAGCTCAGAACAAACAGGAAACGTTGTGTATTGGTGTGTCTTACTGTTCCATGCAAGTGGGGTAACGTGTAGAGCATGTTTTGGATATATTTGCATATGCAAATAGCTGTGGGCCTGGCCATGCACAATGTGACAGAATATGCCATTTTAGAATAGTCTAGTCACCATGGCTGTTGGCAGTCCCACAGTCTAATACTCTCTCTTGAGTGGTAGATTGCAATCTGGTCCTGCTTTTGCCTGGGGAAGAGGTTCCCTTCAATCACTTCCTCAAAGTACAACCATGCGGTACAGAGTATTATGCTACCTTAAAGGCCAAATTGTAATAGGAATTGCCAAACTGGATCAAAGCCAAAGCTCATCTAGTTCAGTAGCACGTCTCTAATAGTGGCCAGTGCCAGATGCTTCAGAAGAAGGTGCAAGAACCCTGTAGATGAGGGGTATTCTGCCCCCCTGCATTAGGTCTCATCCTGGCCTCAGAATTAGAGATTGGCTTGAATTGTAATGGTACTTTCTTCAAATTGTGGCAATAATCTCTTCGGTGATCTATGGATCCATACAGAACAGAGTTAGATATTGTCTTATAGGTTCAAATTCTGCACTGGTTCCAAAATGAGGGACTTTCCATGTCCAGTGGAGGGGCTCTTCAGAGGTCTGATTCTCTAGGATGTGTGCAATTTTAACGTCTATGTTTAGAATGTTTGCTTAAAATTTAACAGGTTATCATTTTCACTCAATCTAAAAAGAATTCTGCTGGGGGAGGGGGAGAAAGAGTCTCTCTCTCTCTCTCTCTCTCTCTCTCTTGCTAGTTTAGGGCTGCCTAGGAAGTTAAATGACTAAGTCTTTATCTACAGAACTGTTTACACTTTTCATTTACCTTTCTATTCTTTTTAAAACCTTAAGCTATACTACTTGGTGGTATCACTTCTCTTTTTCCAGGAACAGTTTACAAATTCTGTTGGAAACTTTAGGCCTGATCCAAAGCCCATGGAAGTCAGTGGAAAAGCTCCTGTTAACTCCTGTGGGCTTTGAAGCAGATTCATTGGTGATGTACTAGGTTACATTACACCCTCCTAGTGCTACTAGGGGCAAATCTTGTATCAATGCTCAATGTGACCTATGTGGGCTTGCTGAAGGAGTTCTCAATAAGGAAGGAATAATCCTCCTTTCCCAAGCTGCAGAACTGAATGAAATCACCATTATAGAATAATTGCTTCAGAACCTCCAGTCACTCATGTGTGTTTTGCATCTTCTCTAAACTGAGGGAAGAATGATAGTGAATCTCCCAGCTGCAGATGCAGCAGCCCCCCTCCTCCCTAGCCTGCTTGGTCTCCAAACTTCTCCTCCATACTGGAGTCCACTGAACTATCATGGAAACTGTACTCTGCAGTGTACCGGGAATGCAAACTAACTTCACAGGATCCAGGCTTGCCACTCAGTAAATCCTGCCTTGCCTCTTGGTATTCTACGACTGTGTACAGGGCTCTATCTGGAGCCACAGAGAAGATGGCAGGATTTGATGTATGGGAAATGGGGACTATGTTCTCTATTGTTGATAAAATATCCTTATTCAGCAGTTATATGCAATGGACAAGTTAGTACAGTAGTTAGTACAGTCCTTTCATTGAACGTATAAGTAATGTATGTGCATCCACTGAAAGTCCCCAGAGGAAAACAGAGCAAAAGGTGTGTTAGCCACAAATGCTGTGAGGATCCATTAACAGCGTTGAGCCATGTGGCTTAAATGTTAAGAGGGGACAATAGGCTACACTCACTGTCCTCCTTCCCCCACAATTCTCCCCACACACTATACACAGCAATGTGCTAGCTATGCAGCTGCTCTAGTCTTGGTACGGGGCTGGAGAGTACTCCTCTTAGACCCAGTGGGTTGCAGCTCATTTCATCACTAGGAAAGTCCTTTTCCTTGGGTTTTGTTCACGTTTTCATTAGAAAAAAGTGACTTGGATTAAGTGTAAGATTCAACAGTAAGTAGCAGCAGAATGCAGATGAGCTATTAAATAAAATCAGCTAAAAGGAGGCTTTAAACTGTCTCATCTTCATTTCAGTGGAAAGCTATTCCACAGAATACATTCTGAATTAAGATACTCGTTTGTATTTAGCTTAATTAAATATTTAATCACGTCATACAGATATTATTTCTGCTCCTACAATTTTCCATAACCCTCTGCAGATTTAGCTAATTTTTAAAAAATTTTGTAGACTTTCTGGAAATTTAACACTATTGTTTTATGCTATACTCTAACTCATGTTCGTACAGTTTCTCCTTTCCTCATCAGATAAAGCTTTGTCGGTTACAGTGATGAATTAGAAATTGCTCACTGCATTTGGCACCTATGCCAAAATGAAAAGCTTCTTGTATATCCAAGATGAAATTTGACTATCTCTACTGCTGAATAAGCGATTTATGGGTCCTTTCTTTTTTTTTAATCTGAAGGAAAATGTGAACACTTTGTCAGTGTGATGTTTACATGCCTTATTTGAGGGATGGATATCTTGATGATTCAGTGCGGGGAAAAGGGTGACAGGGAATCAAAATACTTGCTTAGTGTTTGTTTAGTGTTTAGATATAGAAATGGTAGGATCCTTGTAAACATCTAAGATGGGTGGGTGGATAGAAAAATAATGCAGCAGGGAGAAGCGGTGGAAGGGAGTCAAGTAGAGGCCTTAATTAAAAGGTGCAAGGTAGGTAGTAAAATTCTTCTGATCTTAGAATAGTGCCTGTGTAACCCACACACCTCCTGGGGGTGTGGTGTTCTGTCCCATCTAGTGGCATCAAGACCAGTTAGAGAGAGAGAAGAAGAAGTGCCCTGCAGTCTTGGCTAACAAGCAGTTGGCTTTTAGCTCATGCACTAAGCTCCAGAGGTCCCAGGTTCAATCCTGCCCGCTGATGACTGGGGTCTGTCAGCGTTACAAGCTTAGAATAGTGCCTGTCCCAGCCCTTACCAGGCTCATCACTATAGTATCAGTATAAGGGTCTAATATAGCTCTCATTAAAATCAGTGGAAAGAATCCTATTGATTTAATGGGAGTTGTCCAGGCACACAGGTTCTCATACAGACAAGTTAATATTTTCAAGGTCAAGACAAAAACCACTTCTAGGCTTCTGTGCCACCAACCTAATCGAAAATCAGAATTTGATTGCACTAATGGATGGTTGCTTGAAATAACATCTTAAAAGGAAAAATTTTCTTTGGCGATATCCTTAAATGTAGAAGAACTATGGTGCAACAAGATACAGAGAAAGCTGTTTATTATACAGTCTGTTAGGTATCCTCAGAGTTTACATGAGTAATATATGCAGCAATCTTGGCACATTAACAAATTAACTCATTGGAAAATACTGTGTATCCCATTCTCCAAAATTGGGAAGGGAAGAATTCAGGGAGAGGGAGAACTCATGCCTTTTTTTACATACCTTGAATAGCCTTACTCAAAAGATAGATCCGCTAATTAATTAATCCCAAAACACAAACATTTATTACATCAACTCTAAACAGAAGCTTGCCAAAGGAATTAAAGGAAACAGACCGTGTTTTGGCGAAATCATTTAGTAGTTGACAAAAGCCCAACCGGTTGAGTGACCTGTGCCCTCTCTGGAGTTTTGTAATGTTTTCATCCAAGGTAATGCACTATTCTGCATGGGGAGGTTTTTTGTTTTAAATAGATCATGATATCTTAGTGAGTCAAGTTTTCCTCACAAGTGCTCCAGGATTCCATTTTTATTTGCTGTGCTTGAGGAATTGTCAAGCTATATAGAAATCCTTTGGGCACATTGATCTGATTCTTCCATGCCTCACAGCATAGTTAGTCATGTATGTCTGTGCAAAATGGGTGTAATAGGCTACCAAATTGGAATGGTAGTATTTACACTCACTTTGCACAGGTGTAAATGACAGCACATGGAGAATCAGGCCCATTATGCTTATCTGTTATATTCTGATTAAAGAGTGGTACAACTTATATATACAGTAATATAGTACCAGATCATGTTCCTTCCCTCTGCCCCCAATTTCATTTCTTTAACTACTCAGCTGGAATTCCCGTCTTTGCACTGATCCTTTCTCAAATGAAAGTTCTTCTGCTGCTGAGGATCTGGCTTATAAAATTATTATTATTATATACTATCTCCGTTTTCAATCAACTTGGTTTTTTTATTATGGAATGTCACTATACCAGACACCTCAGACCAAGTTATGATCAAGGCAAAGGACACCTTTGAGTTTCCTTTCATTGCTAAGGAAACCAAGGGTGTTATTTTTGCAGAAAATAATATCCAAGATTAATTAGATCAGTGCTTGTGGCCTCCAAGTTTGCCAGTTTCTTTTGTACTCAGTAGACTTCAATACTGAGATGTTCAAATGGCACTGTAAAAGTATTCCTGAAATGATAATCACTAATACCAATGGAATAACTTCCAGAGTCTGAAGTATGGGGATAAGGATCATTGGAGTGGTGGTACTGACAACAGTCCCTTGGAAGTTTTCTTTGGGATACCCTTGAATCTTCATTGTGAGAAGTGAACAGCTTTGTAGATAAGAATTCTGCTACTGTAGTATTGGTTCTAATACATTTTTCAGCAGCAAAATGTCTTTGTACCACTAAACAACACCTCCTTGCAAGTGAAAAGGGAACAAAAGCTCATAAAACTGCAATAAAATATTTATTTCTCTTCAGCAATAGGATTAATTTTATCACTGTAGATTTATGACCCTGGAAATTCTTTGCTGGATATTTAATATATCAAAATAGCAGAGCAAGGAATCTGTGTTAGAAAATGCTTTGTGAAACTTGTGATTTACTGGAGAGAACAGATTTCATTTTTTCATAGAACTTAATAAAGTCACAGAAAAATTGAATTAGCTTGGCATAAAGTTTAATTGCCTGACAAATTTGCTACTGCGATTGTGTTACTGTTTATGTACAGAATATATCAGATGTAGTTTTTTTTCCCCCATCTGATTGAGGATGGGGGACTTCTCCATAAAATGAAAAAGTTTACTTGCTCATGGCTTTTCCAAAGAGGGAAGGAGCTGGGTAACCACATTCCTATTTCACCCATTCAACACACTCTCTCTTTTCAGAGGTGGCCTTCTTGGAAACACCAGAGGTCTGGAGTGTTAGAACACCTTTTACTCATAGGCTTTGCTAGTATTCAGAGCTATGCAGCTGGAAGTCTTTTTCAACCCTTTTTTGACTAAAATAGCCCATCAGCAGGGAGCCAGCAACAGAAGTGGGACTGAAGCCCCTACCCCCACCATCCTGCTTCCCACAGGGCTGAAGCCCCGAGCCGCGGCAGATGCCTTCCAGCAGGCACACCCTGGCTCTTGAACTTGTGAAGATTGTCGTACGTGGCTCCGAGGGTCAGTAAGTTTGGCCATCCCCAGTACAGACCCAAGTCTTAGTATGGCTAAGTGGGTGACACTGTCTTGAAAAGACTTCCAAACCCTTGTGCTTGGTTATGCTGTATAATGTTGCGAAACTTTCATATATAATGGACTATGTTGAGCATCCTCCTTTAATGGCTGGTCAACAAATAATGAGCAGCTTTCTGGTAACAGGCAATGTTGTTGCTTCTGTAGCTCAAGCACTAGAAGTGTGTGCTGAAGGTTCAGAGCCCAAACCATGCTGATGATGGGGATAGGATTGGTACGGAGGAACATAATAGAATTTGGTTTTGCCTTTATGCACTCTTAAGGAAAAAAACCTATGAAAATGGAGTACAAAATGAACTAAATTTTAAGAGCATTATTAAGGCTACAAAGTCAAGTATGGAAAGTTACAAAATGCCAGAATTAATGTTGCTTGGGCAGGATATTTAAAATCATATAGTCTTTCTAGAGCTATTAGTTTATTGGTACATAGTGCACTTTTTCGAAATTAGCTTGAATGTTATACATAGTCAACTGACTTTGAGCCTGTGAGAAACAAACAAACAAATCCTTCTTCACTGAATTCATTATTATTGCTGAGAAATAATGCAGCATTATATTTTTCATCAAATGTAAAACATTTGCAGGTCAGGGTTCCTGAAATGATAGATTCTTTATGACATATTTATTTGTCTAATTCATATAATTGGTGTATTAAAATGAACAAATTAGAAATAAGCAGCCACAGGGTACTGGATTAACAGGAGCCTTAAAAGATTTGCAGTTTCCTCATATAATTATTGGGAAACCTTGTTTAATTAGCATAAAATGCATTAGTAACAATTAAACAAAGTTGAGGTCAACAAATTAACCTTTTTTAATTTAAAATTGACTTTTTAATTTTAGAGTGCTATCATCCCAGAAGAAAACAACATTAGATGAAAATGGGATATTCTGATACAATTATAATACAACAAGGCTTCTCCCACTTTTTCTCTTAAGATCTAAGATTCAGTGCCAAGAAGAACAGCTGCACATACAATTTTAAACAACTACGCTTGCTGGACTTCTTGCTAAATGGAATGACACTTACATAGTTGCTCTATTTCCTAATCCCACATCATGTACATCAATTGAAAGGGGTTAAGAGCCCATTAAATTCTCTTCTTGGTCCATAAGTTTCTTTGCAGTACCTCTCCCATGTTGTGAAGAAAATTTCTTGAAGGTTAGCCTATAAGGACTACTGTACTCCTGAAAATCCTTGACTTATGTCTTGAAACATAGGGTCATTTTAATTACCTATAGATGAAAGCCTGTGGTTTGACTTCAGACTTAAGGTGTTTCTTATAATGTATAACACCTTAGGAACCCACGAACCAGCTTTTAAGATTCAAATTTAAGAGGTTGTTGAGTTTCTTCTAAGCTTTTCTTCTTCTTTTTCTTACAGTGCTTTTGTGTGAATTGTTATTACTGACTCTGGAAACTAAGAGCCTAGTTTTTATGGATGGAAACATGAAATGCAAGCACAGAATAAAGGCTGTGGAAACTGCAGAACTGATAAAAGGGATCCTGGTCTTATACTTACTACTTTGTCAACCATTAGGTGGTATTACAGTCACAATTTAACAGAGACTATGAAATGGTGGGTGTTAGAGCAGTTTGGGAAGGAAGAGATATTACAGTGTGACATGGTCATCTGTAGCAGAATAGGTAAAGCATATTCCAGTGAGGTTTAATGTCAAGAGAGGAAGTGAATGCATCTAGTTTATAAACTTCTGATTGTTCCATAGCATTAGAAACAGAAAGGGAGAAGTTTGGCCAAATGACATTCTGAAGTTTGGCCAAATGTATACCTTACAATCCTGTTATCCTCTTAGCGCTCACAAATTGATTGTTTAATAGTTTGTTCCGGTATCTTTCCAACTACGAAGTTAGGATGACTGGTCTGTAATTCCCTGGGTCCTCTTAGTACCTATTTTTTAATAGGAAAACTATGTCTGCCCTTTCTCCAGTTCTCTGGGACCTCACCCATCCTGTATGAGTTCAGAGGTAATTGCTAATGGTTCCAAGATTGCTTCACTTAGTTCCTTAAGTACCCTTTTGCAGGGGTGAAAATAACTTAAAGGACTTACTGGTATGCCGGAGTCCTGAGCGGGGGCTGGCCTCAACTGGAAGAGGTGTGGCCTCAATCGGAAGAGGCGGGGCCTTTAAATCACTCCTGGAGCTCCCAGCTGCAGAGGTGGCTGGGAGCCCTGGGGCTCAGGGGTGATTTAAGGGGCCCGGGGCTCCAGCCACCGCTACTGCAGTGGAGCCCCAGCCCTTTAAAGCACTGCCCCAGCCAGGCTGCCTGAGCCCCGGGGTAGTGGCGGCAGGGCTTGGGCGGTGCTTTAAAAGGCCTGGGGCTCCTGCTCCTGCAGGGAGCCCCAGCCCTTTAAAGCGCCAGCCTGGGGAAGCCATTCCGGCTTAATTTCACCTCTGCCCTTTTGAAAGAAAGTAGTTTCCACAAAATCAGAATCAATGGTGCAGAAAACATTTTTATTTTTCTGACAGGAAAAACTAAAAATATTGTGATTTTGGCCAGTATGGCAGAAGTCAACACATTATGGTTTTCTGAACCAAACTGAAACATCTCATGTGGGATCCTTTTAACAATAGCCTGTCTGAGCTTCCGTGGTGCCTCATGGCAGTTATAGTTTGAGTACCTCATGCCCCTAGTCTCCTCTATGGGCTTAACTCAATCTCTCATGACATATTATGGCCTCCCCTCTGGATCATGGGAATTGCATGACCATGGTGCATCATGAAGTCCCCCTGAGGAGCCAAACCAACAAAGGCAAATGGGGGCATGAGGTGCCTGAACTGCAACTCCTATGAGGCACTGCAGCACCTTAAGAGGACACAGATGAATTTTGAACTAAGCCGAAATGAGATCTTTTGACATTTTAGAATAAAAATGTTCAGAACTTGCTATTCTGTGAAAATGTTTTGCTATTTCAACATTTTGTCCCAATGCAGTGAGTAAACAAGTTTCTATATATCTGAATTTCCCACAGGATGAAAATTCCACCACCAACAAAAAAGGAAGCAAAACTGTTTAGAGTGTCATAAGGGAGCATGATTAGTAATAGGATGAAATTCAGTAATACAAAATGTACACTCAAACATTAGGAGCAGTGTTCTAAACATGGGATACATTAGACTGTAGAACAAAAAATGGTGGAAAAATCCATCACTGGAGTAATTTCAAATCCACTTGTCAAACCATTGGAGAATGTTAGAATCAGCATTGGCAGGAGGATTAAATAATTAACAGGTCTCTTAGTTCTGTGTTCATTGTTTGCTTTTGTCTGTTGATAGCATATGTATTTTTGCCTATTTTGATAGAGGATATGACCGTTTTTAATCTCCAAAATTGATAACTCTTTTTTTTTAAGAAAATCATTTCCCTCCAAAAACTAACAGAGACATAAATTTTGATTTTGGCCTCACACACTGTTACCATTGAGAACTTAATTTATGAGAAATCAGGACACCAAGTGTCATTAAGGTTGAAACCTCAACCTCAAATCTGCCCCCTGCTTTTATGTTTTAAACCACAATATATGCATATCTATGTCTATGTCTCACTTAAAATATAATGCTATACAAACTGGCATTTCTTGGAGTGTGGTACATTCCAACATCAGAATTGTTCTCGTTTTTAAGTCTCAGTAAGATCTACAAAACAAGCTAAGTTTGGAGACAATTGACTCAGCAGTTTAAGTTTAGTATTTGAAGTTGAAGGGTTCAGATTCTGAAACAATTACAAGCTTCAGATGTTAACTTCTAAATTTTCCATTTGAAACAATCCTATTTACCACTGCTTTGATGCTAGCTTTTTGCATGGAAAGTAAAGGGGGGCAGGGAAGAGAAGATGAAGAGACACCATTTTATATTATATTTTTTACTCAACATTGATTTCAATATTCTATTCAGGGTTAGTGTTTTGTTATTTGTTTCTTCCCTATCATGTTTGTCTTTCTTTGAAGAATGAATCAATGTTTCCTGAGCAAACATCTGAATAACATAGCTGGTTTTGGATAACACCGTTTTTGTGTAACAGTAATAACATAAACTTCAACTTCTTATGGAGTAACACTTTCACACAAAAGCATCTTGGTTTATGCATCAGTATGGTTGATTATATCCACTGAGGGAATACTGCTAGTTAGTTAACTGCTAATGAAGGACCAGCAGGAGGCAGTGCAAAACACTGCATTTTGTGATATACATTGAAACAGTGACTATTGCTATTTTTAAAAAATTGGAAGCCAAGGGTTTTTTTAAAAAAAATGGCTGCCTTAAATTAACCTCCTAAGTCTGTTCTGAGGCATCTAAATAAGTGACTTGATTTTTTATTTTTTTCAAAAGAGCTATGCATCCGGCAGCTTCCATTGATACTATTTGTTTAATGTGAGTAAATGGAGTACTAGAACACTATTCTGTTAATTAAATTTTCTTTCATTAACTCTGATGGTGCTTTATGTCCACTGGCAGCCCTCATCATATAAGGTCAGGTAGGCCTCCTTGCACTTTTTTAGTTCCAACCTGGGCTATCACTTTTTGCATTCAGTGTTGATATATCCGAGAGAGGTAACATACGACTGGGAAAAGTCGCTATTCAGATTTTTTTCGGAGCGCACTGAGGATGGTCACACTGACTGGAAAGACTGTAACAATAATAATCAACCCTGGGACAAGAAAAAATATTTCTTGCAGTAAATGGTGGCCAAAGCTAATCTACTGACCATGCGCTGCCTCTTGTCCTTACTGCGACTCCAGCAAACCTTTGCTCTTTTGGCTGTTCCCTGGGCTGACCCAGCCATAGGACTTACCCATGCCTGACCTGATGATGTAAACTAAAAAACACTCTCTAATTTGTAAAACAGGCTTGAGCTGTCCAAGGGCAGCTTCAAGCAGCCTAGGCCAGTGGCTTCACTGCCCTCAACCCTTACACTCCTCTGTCTCACTTTCTCCACACCATTAACTCCCTCACATTGAATAGCCATCTGTTTTGCAAATGTTCTGTGGAAGAATGATCCCATAAACCACCAAAATTAGGATCTTCAATATAGACAGTAACAACTTGCTCAATGGCACTATCAAGTTCCCAGCAACGAAAAGGAAAAATCTGGTTCATCAGTAAACAAAAGAGACAACACGAGAACTTAAATGTCTTATGCACAACTGACTGAAGTAGCCAGTGCCTCTACTCCAGCATGTGGATGGAGAGGTATACCAGGATAGGGGAAGGGAAAGGGATGGTACCTCCACTTGAACTTATCTCATGAATGGTAAGTTGTACACCCCCACCTGCCAATCCTGGTCCACCACAGGGTCTAAAGCCCAGCTAATCAGACATTTGAGCACAAAGCTGGGCCAGAATTTATTGGTAGGTTAGCCCCAGCAAAAGGAATCTGGGGCTAGATTCACAAAGGGACTTAGGTATTGCAACACTCAGCATTGCAGCACCTAACTTTTGAGCACCCTGCTGCCTACTGGAATTCACAACACTGAGTTAGGTGTTAGGTGTCCCCTGTACAATGCATGGGTGGAGTTAAGTGCCTAAGAATGCAATTCACAAAAGCCAGCAATCTGAGCAGGAGCCACATAAGCTAGTTAATAGGAAATGCCAAGGAGAGGGATGTAGCCTAAGACCCTCCCCTCAAAGGGGCTTACGTAACTCTCTTCAGCTCAGAGTTGGGCACCTATCTCTACTTGGGATTCACAGATGTGAACATTCTCCTGGAGTTGGGCACTGAAGCTATCTTGTGCAAGAAACAGAGGAGGAGGCAGCCCCTGTGTAACTTTTGGTCCAGTGATTAGGGCACTCATCTGGAATATGGAAGACTACTGAAATTTAGATGCCTTGAGATTTTAATAGAAGAAATTTTAGGCACCTCCAGGGTTAAGCGGCAGCTGAGCAAGAGTTTTTGAATGCCAATGGTATCTAAAATGACAGTTAGTTTCCTACGTCTGTTTGCAAATTTAACACACAGGTTTTACAACACTGAGCAGTGTAATGCCTAACTTGTAGGCACCCTGCTGTCGGGTAGAATTCTTTACAACTTTATTTTTTCTGTTTATATATAAAATACAAACACATAACAAAACAAACCTATATAAATAACCGGGAAGAATTAGTAGGGGAAGCTAAAGTGGATAGGAACCTGGGAGGCAGTGACCATGAGATGGTCGAGTTCAGGATCCTGACACAGGGAAGAAAGGAGAGCAGCAGAATACGGACCCTGGACTTTAGAAAAGCAGACTTTGACTCCCTCAGGGAGCTGATGGGCAGGATCCCCTGGGAGAATAACATGAGGGGGAAAGGAGTCCAGGAGAGCTGGCTGTATTTTAAAGAATCCTTATTGAGGTTACAGGGACAAACCATCCCAATGTGTAGAAAGAATAGTAAATATGGCAGGTGATCAGCTTGGCTTAACAGTGAAATCCTTGCTGATCTTAAACACAAAAAAGAAGCTTACAAGAAGTGGAAGATTGGACAAATGACCAGGGAAGAGTATAAAATATTGCTCGGGGATGCAGGAGTGAAATCATAGAATCATAGAATATCAGGGTTGGAAGGGACCTCAGGAGGTCATCTAGTCCAACCCCCTGCTCAAAGCAGGACCAATCCCCAATTAAATCATCCCAGCCAGGGCTTTGTCAAGCCTGACCTTAAAAACTTCTAAGGAAGGAGATTCTACCACCTCCCTAGGTAACGCATTCCAGTGTTTCACCACCCTCCTAGTGAAAAAGTTTTTCCTAATATCCAACCTAAACCTCCCCCACTGCAACTTGAGACCATTACTCCTTGTCCTGTCATCTTCTACCACTGAGAATAGTCTAGAACCATCCTCTTTGGAACCACCTCTCAGGTAGTTGAAAGCAGCTATCAAATCCCCCCTCATTCTTCTCTTCTGCAGACTAAACAATCCCAGTTCCCTCAGCCTCTCTTCATAAGTCATGTGTTCCAGACCCCTAATCATTTTTGTTGCCCTTCGCTGGACTCTCTCCAATTTATCCACATCCTTCTTGTAGTGTGGGGCCCAAAACTGGACACAGTACTCCAGATGAATTAGTAGAGGAGCCAACTAGGGGGGGCGCTCTTCTTGACCTGCTGCTCACAAACCGGGTAGAATTAGTGGGGGAAGCAAAAGTGGATGGGAATCTGGGAGGCAGTGACCATGAGTTGGTTGAGTTCAGGATCCTGACGCAGGGAAGAAAGGTAAGCAGCAGGATACGGACCCTGGACTTCAGGAAAGCAGACTTCGACTCCCTCAGGGAACAGATGGCCAGGATCCCCTGGGGGACTAACATGAAGGGGAAGGGAGTCCAGGAGAGCTGGCTGTATTTCAAGGAATCCCTGTTGAGGTTACAGGGACAAACCATCCCGATGAGTCGAAAGAATAGTAAACATGGCAAGCGACCAGCTTGGCTTAATGGTGAAATCCTAGCGGATCTTAAACATAAAAAAGAAGCTTACAAGAAGTGGAAGGTTGGACATATGACCAGGGAAGAGTATAAAAATATTGCTCGGGCATGTAGGAAAGATATCAGGAGGGCCAAATCGCACCTGGAGCTGCAGCTAGCAAGAGATGTCAAGAGTAACAAGAAGGGTTTCTTCAGGTATGTTGGCAACAAGAAGAAAGCCAAGGAAAGTGTGGGCCCCTTACTGAATGAGGGAGGCAACCTAGTGACAGAGGATGTAGAAAAAGCTAATGTACTCAATGCTTTTTTTGCCTCTGTTTTCACTAACAAGGTCAGCTCCCAGACTGCTGCGCTGGGCATCACAGAATGGGGAAGAGATGGCCAGCCCTCTGTGGAGATAGAGGTGGTTAGGGACTATTTAGAAAAGCTGGACGTGCACAAGTCCATGGGGCCGGACGAGTTGCATCCGAGAGTGCTGAAGGAATTGGCGGCTGTGATTGCAGAGCCCTTGGCCATTATCTTTGAAAACTCGTGGCGAATGGGGGAAGTCCCGGATGACTGGAAAAAGGCTAATGTAGTGCCAATCTTTAAAAAAGGGAAGAAGGAGGATCCTGGGAACTACAGGCCAGTCAGCCTCACCTCAGTCCCTGGAAAAATCATGGAGCAGGTCCTCAAAGAATCAATCCTGAAGCACTTACATGAGAGGAAAGTGATCAGGAACAGTCAGCATGGGTTCACCAAGGGAAGGTCATGCCTGACTAATCTAATTGCCTTTTATGATGAGATTACTGGTTCTGTGGATGAAGGGAAAGCAGTGGATATATTGTTTCTTGACTTTAGCAAAGCTTTTGACACGGTCTCCCACAGTATTCTTGTCAGCAAGTTAAGGAAGTATGGGCTGGATGAATGCACTATAAGGTGGGTAGAAAACTGGCTAGATTGTCGGGCTCAACGGGTAGTGATCAATGGCTCCATGTCTGGTTGGCAGCCGGTGTCAAGTGGTGTGCCCCAGGGGTCGGTCCTGGGGCCGGTTTTGTTCAATATCTTCATAAATGATCTGGAGGATGGTGTGGATTGCACTCTCAGCAAATTTGCGGATGATACTAAACTGGGAGGAGTGGTAGATACGCTGGAGGGGAGGGATAGGATACAGAAGGACCTAGACAAATTGGAGGATTGGGCCAAAAGAAATCTGATGAGGTTCAATAAGGATAAGTGCAGGGTCCTGCACTTAGGATGGAAGAATCCAATGCACCGCTACAGACTAGGGACCGAATGGCTAGGCAGCAGTTCTGCAGAAAAGGACCTAGGGGTGACAGTGGACGAGAAGCTGGATATGAGTCAACAGTGTGCCCTTGTTGCCAAGAAGGCCAATGGCATTTTGGGATGTATAAGTAGGGGCATAGCGAGCAGATCGAGGGACGTGATCGTTCCCCTCTATTCGACACTGGTGAGGCCTCATCTGGAGTACTGTGTCCAGTTTTGGGCCCCACACTACAAGAAGGATGTGGATAAATTGGAGAGAGTCCAGCGAAGGGCAACAAAAATGATTAGGGGTCTAGAGCACATGACTTATGAAGAGAGGCTGAGGGAGCTGGGATTGTTTAGTCTGCAGAAGAGAAGAATGAGGGGGGATTTGATAGCTGCTTTCAACTACCTGAAAGGGGGTTCCAAAGAGGATGGCTCTAGACTGTTCTCAATGGTAGCAGATGACAGAACGAGGAGTAATGGTCTCAAGTTGCAATGGGGGAGGTTTAGATTGGATATTAGGAAAAACTTTTTCACTAAGAGGGTGGTGAAACACTCGAATGCGTTACCTAGGGAGGTGGTAGAATCTCCTTCCTTAGAGGTTTTTAAGGTCAGGCTTGACAAAGCCCTGGCTGGGATGATTTAACTGGGAATTGGTCCTGCTTCGAGCAGGGGGTTGGACTAGATGACCTTCTGGGGTCTCTTCCAACCCTGATATTCTATGATTCTATGATTCTATGAGGCCTCACCAATGTCGAATAGAGGGGAACGATCACGTCCCTCGATCTGCTCGCTATGCCCCTACTTATACATCCCAAAATGCCATTGGCCTTCTTGGCAACAAGGGCACACTGCTGACTCATATCCAGCTTCTCGTCCACTGTAACCCCTAGGTCCTTTTCCGCAGAACTGCTGCCTAGCCATTCGGTCCCTAGTCTGTAGCTGTGCATTGGGTTCTTCCGTCCTAAGTGCAGGACCCTGCACTTATCCTTATTGAACCTCATCAGGTTTCTTTTGGCCCAATCCTCCAATTTGTCTAGGTCCCTCTGTATCCTATCTCTGCCCTCCAACGTATCTACCACTCCTCCCAGTTTAGTATCATCCGCAAATTTGCTAAGAGTGCAATCCACACCATCCTCCAGATAATTTATGAAGATATTGAACAAAACCGGCCCCAGGACCGACCCCTGGGGCACTCCACTTGACACCGGCTGCCAACTAGACATGGAGCCAAATCAGGAAGGACAAATCACACCTGGAGTTGCAGCTAGCAAGAGATGTTAAGAGTAACAAGAAGGGTTTCTTCAGGTATGTTAGCAGCAAGAAGAAAGTCAAGGAAAGTGTGGGCCCCTTACTGAATGAGGGAGGCAACCTAGTGACAGAGGATGTGGAAAAAGCTAATGTACTCAATGCTTTTTTTGCCTCTGTCTTTTTTTGCCTCTGTCAAGGTCAGCTCCCAGACTACTGCACTGGGCAGCACAGCATGGGGAGGAGGTGACCAGCCCTCTGTGGAGAAAGAAGTGGTTCGGGACTATTTAGAAAAGCTGGACGAGCACAAGTCTGTGGGGCCGGATGCGCTGCATCTGAGAGTGCCAAAGGAGTTGGCGGATGTGATTGCAGAGCCATTGGCCATTATCTTTGAAAACTCATGGTGATCCTGGGAAGTCCCGGATGACTGGAAAAAGGCTAATGTAGTGCCCACCTTTAAAAAAGGGAAGAAGGAGGATCCTGGGAACTACAGGCCAGTCAGCCTCACCTCAGTCCCTGGAAAAATCATGGAGCAGGTCCTCAAGGAATCAATTCTGAAGCACTTAGAGGAGAGGAAAGTGATCAGGAACAGTCAGCATGGATTCACCAAGGGCAAGTCATGCCTGACTAATCTAATTGCCTTCTATGACAAGATATCTGGCTCTGTGGATGAGGGGAAAGGGGTGGACATGTTATTCCTTGACTTTAGCAAAGCTTTTGACACGGTCTCCCACAGTATTCCTGCCAGCAAGTTAAAGAAGTATGGGCTGGATGAATGGACTATAAGGTGGATAGAAAGTTGGCTAGATTGTCGGGCTCAACGGGTAGTGATCAATGGCTCCATGTCTAGCTGGCAGCCGGTATCAAGTGGAGTGCCCCAAGGGTCGGTCCTCGGGCCGGTTTTATTCAATATCTTCATAAATGATCTGGAGGATGGCATGGATTGCACCCTCAGCAAGTTTGCAGATGACACTAAACTGGGAGGAGAGGTAGATATGCTAGAGGGTAGGGATAGGATACAGAGGGCCCTAGACAAATTAGAGGATTGGGCCAAAAGAAATCTGATGAGGTTCAACAAGGACAAGTGCAGAGTCCAGCACTCAGGATGGAAGAATCCCATGCACCGCTATACACTAGGGACCAAATGGCTCGGCAGCAGTTCTGCAGAAAAGGACCTAGGGGTTACAGTGGACGAGAAGCTGGATATGAGTCAATGGTGTGCCCTTGTTGCCAAGAAGGCCAATGGCATTTTGGGATGTATATGTAAGGGCATTGCCAGCAGATCGAGGGACGTGATCGTTCCCCTCTATTCAACATTGGTGAGGCCTCATCTGGAGTACTGTGTCCAGTTTTGGGCCCCACACTACAAGAAGGATGTGGAAAAATTGGAAATAGTCCAGCGGAGGGCAGCAAAAATGATTAGGGGACTGGAACACATGACTTATGAGGAGAGACTGAGGGAACTGGGATTGTTTAGTCTGCGGAAGAGAAGAATGAGAGGGGATTTGATAGCTGCTTTCAACTACCTGAAAGGGGGTTCCAAAGAGGATGGATCTAGACTGTTCTCAATGGTAGCAGATGACAGAACAAGGAGTAATGGTCTCAAGTTGCAGTGGGGGAGGTTTAGGTTGGATATTAGGAAAAACTTTTTCACTAGGAGGGTGGTGAAACACTGGAATGCGTTACCTAGGGAGGTGGTGGAATCTCCTTCCTTAGATATTTTTAAGGTCAGGCTTGACAAAGCCCTGGCTGGGATGATTTAGTTGAGGATTGGTCCTGCTTTGAGCAGGGGGTTGGACTAGATGACCTCCTGAGGTCCCTTCCAACCCTGATATTCTATGATTCTAAATAGGTGCACAAGATGGAAGTACTATATAAATAACAAAATGCAATGTTCATTATTTGTAAAACTTGGAACAAAATAAAAACAGACACAAATAAACAAGCCCCCCTGAACCTGTAGAGATCAAGCAGGGTATCAGTTATTAAAGTGACTACATTACTTAATAAGTGAGAATGTAACCTATCAGTACTGGGGACTAGTATATACTTAACTGAAAAAACATGTAATAGTTTCATGTGTGACCAGACAGCCTCATATTTTTTCCAAGTGTTTCAATTAGCCAGAATCAGGTTTCCCATTAATGCAATAGTAGCAGGTTCACGAAGCCAGTCTGTACATGAGGGAGGAATTGCAGATTTCCATTTTCTTAAAATAACTCTTTTGATGACTAAAATAGTCCATTTCTTAATGATAACTGGTAATACCAACTCATGCAGCACCTCTAAAATACACAAGCCTGGAGAAGGAAAGATAGCAACAAAAAGTTTTTGAGAGAGTACTGAATATGGTGTTCCAGAACACATGAATTTTTTGACAGGTATAGAGGATGTGTGAAAGGTTGGCATGTGGCTGTTTGAATCTCCAGCCGTCACTGCATGTTGCCAATCTAGCCTTAAACAAATGGTGTGGAGTCTAGTACTACCTCTTTAATATCCTGTTCTGGAAGAATCTCAAGGATAAAGAACTTGAAGTATCTTTCACATTAAGCCAGGTTTCCTCCCAAGTTTCTGTTGCAATGATAAGGCTAAATTATTTTCCCCATTTTTCTTTTGAGACTGAGATTGGGAGGGTAATGCACAGCATTAAGCCATCTATAAGTAGTTCCTACAAAGTGACTTTTTGTTTCCATATTTCTTAACATATTTTTCTAGATGTGAGAAAGTTGAAACAATGAATTGTCCCGTGTCTTTGTATGAATCCTGGAGCATAGCCACTGAAAGCAGGAACTGTGAGACAGCAGTAGCTTATGTTTGTTAGACTGGCCTCCTTTGATTACACGTGTATCATCCTGTATTATATTATATCTTTTAATCCTTTTTCTGTTCAAAGTGTCTTAAGAGTGGAGTTGGTCTTGATCCTGAGGCACAGGTTATCCCATAATGGTACGAGAAGAGAATTAGTAATATCAGATGCTATAATCGTCTTAATGCATTGCAGGATGACCCATGTAGATGCAAAAACTGGATTTTTCCTTAAGAATATGGGTAGCCACTTAAGGTATATAAAAGAAGAGAGGGAACCAAATGACATAGCTAAGCTTTTTTAAATCACTCAGCCACTGTTAGGGCCCTAGGCTGGGATGCAGTGGAGTGGGTGGGCCTGCATCCCCCTGCAACCCCACCATCGGGATTGGCAGCTCCCTACCTTTGGGTGTGGAGGCCTGTATTGGTCTGGCACCCGCCCAAGCTAGCATGCCAAATGTTTTGGCTGGCTCTCTCACCAGAGAGCTAATCCCCCCTGGACTGTTGTGTTGCTCTACCTGACTGAAGGCCAGAGCCATTACCTGACCGCTGACCTGAACAGAGCAGCTCAAGGAGCATTGCAGTGACAGGACATGGTCTCCCTCCCTGACAGACGGTGAGAGAACCGTGACCACCTTACACGGATATTGTTCCAAATCCGATGTGTTTGTGTTTTTTTTTTAAAGGATAGCCATTAGATAAGGCCATTCAACCCTATCAAAGGCTTCCTCTGTATCTAGAGATAAGGCTAAGGCTATCTGACATCTGAGCTTGCCTGGATCTAACAAGCAACTTTTCTTGTATTATCAGCAGCCAATCTTCCTTTAATGAAACAAACCTGATCAGTATGTATAATTGATGGGATGATGGTGTTCAGTTGTGTCGTTAACATTTTTGCAATCTGTGTTCAAAAAACAGATGGGGTGGAAGTTGCCACAGTTACAACCATTTTTGTTCTTCTTTAATATTAAAAGTAATTCAAGCAGTTCTCATGTCACAAGGTATGGTGCCTTCCTGGAATGTTTCAGTGAAGACCTTTGAAAGAATAGAAGATAGCTGATATGTTTTACGGAAATCTGCTAGAAAGTCATCCATCCCAGGTTCCTTGCCAGAATTCATATTTTTATAACCTGTCTGATCACTTGCGTTGTGATAGTTTTGTGCATAAACACTTGTTCTGAAGTTAGAGTATTAAAAGATAGGCCTTCAGTGAAATGATCAAATTTATTAGACTCAAATAGGATGTTTGATTTATATAAAGCTTGATAGAATTGCTTAATTATTTATTATCTATTGGTTCAAGGATGGCACTCCCATTGTATTGTAATAAGGAAGAAATGTTGTTGTTGGCTAGTTCCATCTTAAGTCTTCCAACAAATAGTTTACCTCCTTTATCTCTCCATTCATAATATTTTTGTTTGACCCTGTTGAGTGCAAATTTGACTTGGCTGGATAAGCATTCATTATATTAATAGTTGGTTTGATTAGAGAATGTTTTTCATAATTTGGGTAAATCTTGTGTGTTCTCTGTAACTCATCTATTTCCTTGTCCAAAGGAGAACAACAGAAGAGTTCAATCATCTGCTAGGAGCTGGAAGATTATATAAGTGACATGATTAGATCTACAAGGATACATAGGAAAAGAAACTGATTTTTAAAGTTGTCGAAGTATGCTTTCTATGATAAAAACATTCTGCTATTTTTGGTCAAATCTGGTCTCAGTCTGAAGTGTCTGCCAAGCTTCAGTGGGGGGTTTGCAAAATTTTGTGGAACCTGCTAAATCCATAGTGAAGGTAGATGTGTACTTGATGCAGTATCTGATATTGATCCCTCTCAAGATTTGTTTTATGCCATTGAATGCAGCTCTCTTTTTGTTAAGCTCAGCTAAGAAGTCAGGAAAAGAGAAATTTTGTGGCCTTTGTACATAGGGGTTTCAGCTTTTCTGGCAGCATTCATTAGTGTTACTTTATCATTGAACTTCAGCAACTTGAAGATGATGGGTCTGGGCTCCCCAGACTCCTGCCGTCTAGTACTTAGGCATTCAATGAGCCCTTTCAGTATCTAATGGGGGAAGCTGGGAGTCCAATTTAACTATGTCAGGGAGCAGCATCTGAAGAAAGCTGTTTATATCCTTCCTCTCTAGACCCTCAGCAATGCCCAAGAGGCGAAGGTTGTGTCTTCAAGATCTGTTTTCTAAGTCATCCTGTTTTTCTTCCAGTTTGTCTAGTTTAAACTTTAAGGAGGCAGTTTCTTCTTTAATGTCACTGGTTTCAATGGCAGTCTTTTGTAGTTCATTTTCCAAGTGAGCCATTCACCATTTTACATCTCACAGATCTTTAGGGAGGCCACAAATATTTTTTGAGATTGCATCCACTTGCTCTTTCTTTCAGTTGCTGCAATATCTTGGGCTAGGGTTTGCTGTGGCCTTGCTATCTCCCCCTTCAGCTGCTTAGGTGATTCAGTCTTAGGTCCTTTGTTCTCTTATTTTTTCATTGGAATCCATATTCATAGTTTTAAGTTTATCCAGGGGATTAATTTAAACTTTTGTGACAAACTGATTGCTAATTTGCTAGGAAAGTAATTATTAGAAATGAATTGATATATGGGGGGTGAGGAGGGCTGGGACTAGGCAGCTATCTTCCTCATGGGTCTCAAGTGTGACCCTCTGCCTGGTAGAATTCTGAGCCGTGAGTTACATGTCCAGGCTCCCTATTAATTGCATGGAGACACTTAGGTGCCTAAGAAAGGGATTCGCTGCTGCCTAAGCAGTGAAATACAGAGGAAAAGGGTAGGGTGTATGGCCCAGATTCTCAAAGGAACTTAGGCTTCTGGCTCCAATTGATCTGGGCCTCAGGCCCATCAGTCTTTGCTTGGGATTTTCGATTGTGAATCCTCTCCTTCAGTTAGGCACCTAAGCCAGGTCAGCCTGACTCAGCTCTTTCTTGGAAGAAGAGGGAAGAGAGGACCCCCTTCCTGCCCCCATCATAGCCAGTAGCCCAGTGGTTAATTGCAATACCTGCTCTGCCTGATTGGGAGCATGGATTTAAACCAGAATCTCCCACATTCCAGCTGAATGCCCTAACTATTAGGCTATAGGGTATTCTGGGGTGGGACTGTTAATCAGAGTGTTCAACTTTGTAAACTGTCTGTGAGGGAAGAACCAACCAGGCTGCAGCAGTACAGTCTGTTTTAGGTAAGGGGAAATACACTTATAAGCCTGTTCTTGATTTGTTTGCATGCTATGTATCTTGCGGGGATGCATAAATAATGCTCTGGTTTTGAAGAGGGTGTTTTAGAGTCATTGATCAGTCACTGTCACAAGCTCTCAGGGTGGGGGGAGAGGGAAGGGGCTTACAGATGCCAAACTTAGTTAGGCCTGGGAAGCTCAGAAGGAAGTAAGGTTCATGATGGTCCTTTAGTTCCTGGAGGAGTTTGTTCCACAGTTTTGGATCAGCCCCCAAGTTTTATCCTTCTTGTAGAGAGTTGCATTGTGTTAGAAGAGCGGTACTGTCAACCAATCTTATCACACAGCTGAGACGTTATTGACATGAACTGTGAGTGTATTGATCATTGTTGCAACCAAGGTCCTATAGTTGCACCAAATCTTGTACAAAGGAGGTCCAGTAAAGTGTCTATGGAAAGATTGAGGATTTGCTGGTTATGATTATGCTATCTGTATGTGTGTATCATTTTTGTAGTTGAAGTTATGAATATTGGCTATGTACTCGTATCTCAATGTGTTTTGATTCTAAGTAGCCTCAGTGAAGCATTTGGCCAGCTTCTTGAGACAGGACTATTCTCAGTAAGTGCCCAATCAAGAAACACTTAACTAGCAATGAACTTTGGGAGACGCCAATCCACATCTGAGCTTTCCTGGGAACGTTCAAACTAACATATAAACAATGGCATTGGCCTCTAAAGACCTGAGTCATGCATGGACATGTGACTTGCCCATGTGACTCCAAACTCCATCTTGTGCTGTGATTTTCCACTGTAAGAACAAAGGGGTGTCCTTCCACAGGGCAGAGAATATAAAAGGCCCTGGAAACCCCTCCATTTTGTCTTCAGTACTGCTTCTTTCTTCTGGAGGAAACTTTCTGCAAACTGAAGCTCTGAACAAAGGACCGAATGACCCATCCCAGCTGTGGATGTACTCCAGAGACTTGATTTGAACCTGCAGTTTATTCCATCATTGCTACAAGCCTGAACCAAGAACTTTGCCATTACTGTATGTAATTTATTTCATTTAACCAGTTTTAACTCTCATCCATATTTCTTTCTTTTTATGAATAAACCTTTAGATTTTTAGATTCTAAAGGATTGGCAACAGCGAGATTTGTGGGTAAGATCTGACTTGTATATTGACCTGGGTCTGGGGCTTGGTCCTTTGGGATCGAGAGAACCTTTTTTCTTTTACTGGGGCATTGGTTTTCATATCCATTCGTCCCCATAACAAGTGGCACTGGTGATACTGGGAAACTGGAGTGTCTAAGAGAATTGCTCATATGACTTATGGTTAGCCAGTGGGGTGAGACCGAAGTCCTCTCTGTTTGGTGTGCCTTAGTGTGCAAAGGACCCCAGCCTTGGGCTGTACTGCCCTGCTCTAAGCAATTTGTCCTGAATACTCTCAGTTGTGTCCCGCCAGAGGCAGCATCGTTACAACAGCATACCTGCCAAAGACTCCATAGGGAAAAATAAATAAAGTAGCAAAGAAAACATCCTTGACACAATGAGAGAGAAGCACAAATCCACCAGCAGCAGTCCATGCAAGCCATTCTAGTCATCATAATAAGGTACGGGTTCTATGTATGCCCTCTAAAATCTATAATGCAAAGTTAGTCTCATGTTGTTATTTAAAGCCTTACAATGCATGTATTTTCTTGCTCTATTGTTATCACCTAGGCTTTTTATACTAATTGTTAATATCATGCTCTTCCCAGGGACCAATAAGAAAGAGTTTGATTAGGTAGGGTGTATGGGTTGGAATGAAAAGTCAGAGTTGTCTGCAGAGGAATGACAAGGAGGAAGAGTATGGTTGGAGGAGTGAAGGCTGGAAATAAGTGTTTGTCCAGCAGGGCTCAATTTTTGCAAGGTTCAAAATTTTGCTGCATCTGTGCCCTATTTATCCTTAATCCATCCTTGCCTCTTAAATATAACAAAACTCTAAATGATCTAATGTATATTTCAAACTATTTGGATAAGAGTGGAGAAGACGATATGCTGATCTGAAGCATATCCATAGCTCTTTTGTCTAGGAGTCTTAGATTATTTAGTTTTCCTCCAAATTTTCCAGTATTATCTGTCATTGGCTGGGAAAAAAATACCACACAGACAGCCTGTGTTGGAGTATTGTATTTTGGTACTAATGCGTCTAAGCTCATTTATAGTGTAGACTTCATGTGCTAGGAAAGGCAAACACAATTACTAAGTAAATTACACACACATGTTGGGGGACGTGGGGCTTGAGCTATGGTGTTTCAACTCCAATACCACAGACCCCTAACACATCACCCCTAGTTGGTGGTAATACTGTATGTTGTGCGACTAGAGAGCGACAGAAGTCTGAATATTACCTGTGCCACCTTAGCTAAAGAATCTCCCTCAGGTAGCAATAGGAATAGGTCCCTTCTCAGTTGTTGGGAAATTTCACTAGAGATTTCACATCTTCTAGTATGAAACTTACAATATGCAAGAAGAAGAAACTTAACCTTTTTCAACCTTAATAAAGATTCCTGATTGATTTGGTTTGAGACTAGGACAAAACTTTAGATCAGTCATTATTTATAAGAAGTGTTTTACCCATTCCTTTTTTCAGATTTTGTAAATGTAAAGAAACACATATTGCACCAAATTCTGTACTCCATGCAGTCTCATTATGGTTACGGGTGTTGCATGTGCTATAAATGTACACAAAATTTGGTCTCTAAATCTGCTTTTTCCTCTGTCTCAATTAGAGGGTTGGAGGAAGAGTAGAGGTGAACTGCGGCCCATAACTCTTCTTGTGTTGTATTCTATGCCTAATTTTCAAAGTGTATACATTGTCTGCATCAATAGCTAATCTGCTTTAAAAAATATTTAGGTTATTTATTTAAGTGTATGGGAATGGACATTTATAATTCTTGCAAAGTTCTGCTGAGGAGAATATTTACTTGTCGATGTCAAAGTTGTGAAGAGAATTTTGAAGCCATTTTCTGATTAGAGATAGGAAAAGACAAACACTTTTTTTATTCTAAAGATTCCTCTAGCACCAAAACTTTGAAACTTTAAGATAAATTGAAACCTGGATCCAAACCACTCCTAATTTAGGTTAACCAAACAAACCCGGCATGCTCAGGCCATTTGTATTCCTCATGTTATCCATAAGCAATAATGTATACTATTGCATGGATTTATCAGAAGACATACTACAGTATATATGACCCCCAGAGGTGATGAAAGTCAAGGTTCTTGCCTGTAATTTGCAAGGTTCGAGTGCCACCAAAGAACAACTCCTTCTGGTAATCACAGTGCTGGAATGACCTCATTGCTTACCATGAAATTGCTTTACTTTTGGTTACCTAAGAAGGGTCAATGCACTATTGATTTCAATATGTCCCCTAGCCTTGCTTCCATATTAGAACTTGAGATATTGTACACATTCAGACTGCATTTCAACTATGTTTATGACAAAGTAAGAATCATTGAACAGTTCTGTATCAATCCCTCTCATTCTTTTGTAATCTCATCAAGTAGCAATTAAGTATTTCTCTTTATTTCCCTAGCACTAAAAAGGAATGGTCACAATTTAGAGGAAACAGTTGATAAACATATAGAAACACCAACTCTTGGCATTTTTTGATACTCTTGAGCGAAACAGTTTCTCCTGTCCTCCACATGTAAACAAAATAAGTTTGTGAACCAGATTAGAAAGTTAAGGGCATCCTAAGACTTGACTGAAGGGGCCAGACAATATACAATATAAAGGAAAATCAGTGAGGTTAGTACAATCTATAATTTGGCAGATTTAAGGAAATGCTGCAGATTATGTCCATGTGCAAAAATCCACCTACAGTTCTTGCAACTGCACGTGTGAATTGCAGTTCTCATAATTGCAATGCATATTTGATAAGTACATCCACAGTAACTGCATGCATCTTTTTCATGCATGATTTGGCCATCTGCCTCTTTTGAAAAAGACTTAATCAACCATACAGCTCCAAGAAGCACCTCAAAATATAGAGGTTAAAGGTATTGGGCTTGGCAACGAAAATGCCACATGACTGGGGTTCAGGAAAGGTGGTGCCCCAAAATATTCTAGTTAAAATAAACAGAATAAAAATAGCCCATGTTTCTCTGAAGATAGTAGGAAATGGATGAGTATGGACAGCATCATGCCTTACCCTTCAGTCTCAGCTGAGCCTGTGGGTGCAACAGTATGTCAATAATAATTAGGGGTTGGCATTGACATATGTTAAATCCTTTTGTAAACCTGTGGATTGTCTGATTTACTGAGTTTGCTGAACAAAATCAAAGCAAGAGATTAGTGAAGCCACAGCATTTTCTTCTACAGTTTCCTTAAATATAATTGGCAAATGTACCTCAAACTTCAGCAAACACTTCTTTAGTAATCAGAAGTAACACTTACTTAAAGGTTGCTACTGGAGATTTCTTGACTGGATTACAGGAAGCAATGCACAGGCATACTACTTTATTATGCATTCTGCCTAGAGAGCCCTTCTGGTTTCTAGTATAGTGCCCTACTCTGCCCAAAGGAAGCTCATTTTAGTCGTGTGTGTGTGTACGTGTGTATATATGTGTGTATGTATATCTCACAGAATAAGTGCTTAAACAAAATCTAAAAGTTGGTAAGATCAATTAACTGCTTTTTCCCCGCACAGTAGTAACGTAGTGTCTCTAGATGATCTTGTGTAAGTCCAAAACACCTTATATTAAACAGGTGTTTGAGACCTGTTCATATGACCCTGGAATGCATGACTAATAAAACTGAGGTCTCGGTACTCTGGATAGACTTTTGAGAAAGACACAGATGACTTAGGAGTACAAGACCCATTGAAAGTCAATAGTACAATGCTCCTAAATCACTTAGGTTCTTTTGAAAATCCCACCCTTTATCTCATTTAGCAAAGATTATTGAGAAGATTAAAATTCTAGCCCATCTTGTGATTATGAAAATCTGGCTTTGGTTTTAGACCTATTCATATACTTACAAATGGCTTTGCTGAGGATTAGTAATGATCTCCATGATCTCTGCTTTTGTTGTGTTCCATTTTTCAGTTGTTTTTCGACACAGTTGGCCATGGGGTGCCTTAGAAACATTTGAGATGTTGAGATAAAACTTTGAGATTTCCTATGTGTTTTTGTTCATTTCTAAATCAACATTTTCAGCTAGAGACTATAAATACTTCAGTGTCAGGTATTTATCTGTTGCATTATGGAGCCTGTCAAGATTTCAGTAGCGTCCCACATTCTCCTGGCTTTTTATGGGTTGATATCAGAACCATGCCCCAGCATTACATTCTCACTTTTCATTATGACTGTCATAAATATAAAGGGAAGGGTAACCACCTTTTTGTATACCGTGCTATAAAATCCCTCCTGGCCAGAGGCAAAACCCTTGCACCTGTAAAGAGTTAAGAAGCTAAGGTAACCTAGTTGGCACCTGACCCAAAATGACCACTGAGAGAACAAGATACTTTCAGAGCTGAAGAGGTGGGAACAAAGGGTTGGTCTGTCTGTGTGATGCTTTTGCCGGGAACAGATCAGGAATGCAGCTTTACAACTCCTGTTAAATTAGTAAATAATCTAGCTAGAAATTCATTAGATTTCCTTTTGTTTAATGGCTGGTAAAATAAGCTGTGCTGGATGGAATGTATATTCCTGTTTTTGTGTCTTTTTGTGACTTAAGGTTTTGCCTAGAGGGATTCTCTATGTTTTGAATCTGATTAACCTGTAAGGTATTTACCATCCTGATTTTACAGAGGTGATTCTTTTACCTTTTCTTTAATTAAAATTCTTCTTTTAAGAACCTGATGGATTTTTCATTGTTCTTAAGATCCAAGGGTTTGGGTCTGTGTTCACCTGTACCAATTGGTGAGGATTTTTATCAAGCCTTCCCCAGGAAAGGGGGTGTAGGGCTTGGGGGGATATTTTGGGGGAAGACGTCTCCAAGTGGGCTCTTTCCCTGTTCTTTGTTTAAAATGCTTGGTGGTGTCAGCATACGGTTCAAGGACAAGGCAAAGTTTGTACTTTGGGGAAGTTTTTAACCTAATCTGGTAAGAATAAGCTTAGGGGGTCTTTCATGCAGGTCCCCACATCTGTACCCTAGAGTTCAGAGTGGGGAAGGAACCTTGACAATGACACAGATAAATAGAAGGAAGAAAAGAAAATAATTGCATGTTAAGTTATTTACTATGATAGTGTGTGTTGCTGATTTGCAGTCCTCAGCAGCATGTACCATTTTTAAAAACTTCGCTCCAATAACACAATCTGTTTCTTGCTCTCCTTTCTTTGTAGAATGAAATAGCTATTTATTCCCTCAAGGCAGTGTAGGTTAGTGCATAGGGCAGTGGACTGTCAGTCAAACCTGAGCCCTATTCTCAGCTCTGACAGTGACCTGATGTGTGACCTTGGGCAAGTCACTTCACCTCTCTGCCTCTATTTCCTTCCCACACTTTGTTTGTCCTGATTATTAGGGATTCTAGGCACTACTATAATATAAATAATAAAGTATCCCATAGAGCATATTTTTCTTGAATATAGATGATAACGATATAAGTATCATCATATTATCTATACACCAGGTGACCCCAAACAGTATAGCATCCCTATGTGCTCAGCACTAACTAGACCACAGCCTTTGGAAATCTCACCTGGAGGCTGGCTGTCATGACACCTTCAGCAGTAGAGTACTTCCCAAGCATTGCAGAACATGCCGCCCACTCGGGGCATGAGCTTGACACAGGAGAACTTGTTTGTCAAATTCTGAACTCAGACAAATATTCTAATTTTGAGATTCAGCAACAAAGTGGAACCTTTTTAAAGTCTGAATTCTGCTTAGACACCTAAAATAAGTTGTCTTTGTATGTTCTCTTCCCCCTGGTCTCACTCATCCATGCTGCTTTATTGTTATTCAGTCTCCACTTGTGACATCCTAGTTCTTTCGCCTCCTCTTCACTCTATTACTACGTCTCTTTTCTGGATCTCTTGTTTTCTCCTTTCTTGTCTTGGATGACTAGAAATTTGGTTGGAAGACATAAGAGTGTATGAACTATTGTACCATCTCCATGGTATTACACACAAGCAAGTTCCCTGTACATAATCCAAGATTGCATGAAATGAAGTATCAAAGCAGAACTATCATCACAACAAGCTGGTTTCAATGAGGGCTGAGGCATATGTGACCAAATTGCGCATATCCCTCACATTGCTGAAAAATGCAGAGAGTACAATCACCCCTTATTGATCATATGATTCATTGACTAGTCAAAAGCATTTGATACTATCCAACACAGCTGTCTTTGGAGGATACTGCCAGACAGGAGTATTCCAAAGTATCTCCTTGTACTTATCACAAGCCATAACAACCACCAACAGATCATCAGTAGGCAACATTGAGCTGTTTTCCCCTGGGCAGGGTGAGAAAAAAGGGTGTATTTTATCCCCAAGTCTCTCTCAACAAATTTGGCATATATGTTAGAGACAAGCATTGGACATTTTGATAAAGTGGAAGAGCTGGGATTTCCATACGTGGATACCTCTTAACTGAGCTCAGATATGCAAGTGACACGATGATCTTTGCTACAGCCACTGATGCAATGTAACAAATATTGGAATTCGTAAAAATTGTTAGTGAGGAATATGGACTATTCCTCAATGTGACAAAAACAAAATGCATGTGTATTGACATGACTAACAAAAACAGGATGCAAGAGGACATCATGCTTAATGGACAAATTGCTCTGCCAGAAGGAAATCTGGATGAACCGCAAGGGTTCAACAGCATTCACTCACAGAAAAGAGCTGGGGCATTTACTGAGAAATGCTATCCTCTAGTAAATCACTACTAGACATGGAGAGAGTTAAGATTACAATCCAAAAAATAGAAAACAAGAAAAAAGTGTATTGAATTGACTGCATATCCAACCTCTGGAAATCTCTGGGCCTAATCTGAAGCTCACAACATCAATAAAAGACTTCCACTGAGTTCAGTTGGCTTTGGATCAGACCCACAGTCCTTCAGAGTGGTTAGCCCTGTTGTGTCATGTTCTACAGTATTTGGATACTGCTTCCAGCAGAAGGTGTCTGGCAGGCACGAGCTATAAATTCTAATCTCAGCTCTGCTGCTGACTCTCTGCATCACCTTGAGCAATTCAGTTTCCCCATCAGTAAAATGGGAATAATAATGCTTACCCACCTTTGAAAATTGCATTGTGATCTATGGATGAAAAGTACTATAGAACTACTAATGTTTTTATTTGTAGTATTACTACTTTGATGTACAAATCAATCACACAATTGACCTCAATTGCCTTATGAAGCTGTTATAAAGATCATATCAAACTATTTCTTCAGCGATTTAATTTGTAGATTACTGAAATGGCAGACCATAAGAGCCTCTTTGGAGCCTTTCCTTTCTGTTTTCTCACTGTTGTTGCTATGAATGTGCACTTACTCTTCCGCAGACTGCAAAGCATCTCAAACTGTTATTGTTTGTTTTATTTTCTTAATGAAAAAATTTGGACAATTTCTTTTAAATCCCTTATAGCAAAAGTAGTGTTATATTTATGGACCAATTACCTTCTCAGCTGTATTTGCAGAAACAAAATTGGTTGCTAATCATCCACTATGCCCTGAATGTAGTTTGATGAGAACCAAGGGCCAGAATCACAAAGGTGCTTGGGCACCTAACTGCCTCCTTACCCACCTAAGTCCAACATTGCGGCACCACTGACATTGTCAAAGCCACTGATTACCTGCCCACTAATCCGGTTGCTGCCTAAATACCCATAAAACTGCCTAAGTCCGGATACAACCCCACAGTTTATGAGCTGCTTGGAGCCTTCACTCCTAGCTAACCCCTGGCAACATTCACCTGCCTATCTTGCCTGCAGGGCACAGTCTGGTAGGCATGCTCAGAGCATGGCTAACCTGTGCAAGAGACAGCGGGGTGGGTCAGAGAGAGAAAGTGTGCTCCCCACAATAACACAGTGGTTTAGAGTACTCCCCTAGGATGTGAAGGATCCACATTCAAACCTCTGCTCTGCCAGCTTTGGAGAATGGACCTAAACCCACATGTCCCAAGTGAGTGTCTTGACAACTTGGCTATGGTATTCTGAGTTAGGGTGTTTTTTCAGTTAAACCTGTTGTACTCTGTATGAATATTTATTGGAGTAGGGACTTGAACCTGACTTCCCTACATCTGAGCTGAGGGTCATTCTCTCTAGGCTATAGAGTCTCTCTCTCTCGCTCTCTGCCTCAATGAATGTTTAATTATTTAACTCCTTGCAGTCAGGCAGGATAATATCAAACAGGTAAACTGATGTGACTATATCTACAAAAATATACATAACTCCCTCATTCTCCACATGAGTAAGACAGTATCTTGTATGCATTTTTCTGGAAGGGGGAAAAATGGAACTCACTAGTCTATTATTGAGATGTGATCACAAGACCTTCTGAATACTATAAAATAGAGGCTAGGAGTACCAAAGAGGACAAATAAGAGATGATTCTGAAACCTTCATTTGGAAGGTAAAAGTAAAATTAATGGTCAAAAGCCACAGTGATGTTTGAGATTTGTTGCCTTCCTTTTATATACATGACTTTAGGGTCCTTCATCAAAGGATTTATAAGACGTCTGTTGTATATATAAAACCCCAAAGCAAATAACAATAAAAAGAATACACTGTTGGTTCCTTTCTATTTTTGATAGAAGTTCCATCCCTCACAGCTTCAGGCATAACAGCTGGAGTAAAATGTGCTTTGTCATTCTGTAGTAGAAGATTATTTTCTTCCCACGTGCACTGTCCCAGTCCCCCACTCTCTGTCCCCTCTGATGTCATTGCAATGTACTACCCAAACCTGGCAAATGGAAAATGGCATTTCAAAAGCTATTTCTCTTATTTGGGGAAAGTGTGCTGCCAGGATCCAGAGGATGTGGGAACTTCCCTTTTAGGGACGGTGGTGATTAAATGTAAAATTTTGTCATGCCCCAGTTTTCTTACACCTGGATACTAGAAGAATATATGTTAGTTGTGAATGTGTGTTGCGATCTCCAACATGCTTTGTTGTTTCCTACACTCAATTTGTCCAACTGTTAAGAAGTTCACTGTAGCCTTTCAGAGTTTTTGTATTGCATATCTATTAGCCTAGTGTAAGTACTGACCAATCTGGATAAGATTCCCCCAATCCACTGGTCCAAATTTTTTCTGTGCATGTGAATGATTGCTCTTTTTTGCTTAACTTGTAGGGAATTAGGATTGAGACAAACAGCATCTGATCTCTTCAAAAGTGTATTTGGAAGTCCTATTTGGTTCATATTTTTACCCGTGTATATGAAAAACATCCACATCTGAAGATCATCCTGTGTGTTCCCTTCCTCTTACAGATTCTAATTTCTCCCCTGCCCTTGAATCATATCTTCCGTAGTGCAGTGCCACGGACATTTTAGTCTCCCTTCTTCATGTCACTTCAGAGAATGACTTGGTGGCACACTTCCACATCCACGGCTCTTCAGGGGATAGCTGCTGACCTGTTGGCCCATTCCCATCTTTTCTAAGAAATGACATTAGGTCTTCTCCTCCTATTCTCTTCTGAAATGTGCCAGAGTTAATTGGGCTTACTCAGAATTTATCCATACATCTTGAATTCCTTTTCTGTAACACCAATAACAAGGGAGTCAATGAAGACATACTGAATATAAAATTGATTCCATAGATGGGATTATAAAATGGGTATGAACTTGTTTAGATTTTGGACCTATGCAAACTCCACACCAAAGTGTGTCCACCCAAAAAGCACTGGGCATTGTTAACATACATTTTTAAAACACAAGAACATAGGAAATACAAAATAAAACTTGTCCCAACATTGTGTATATGTGTAAAATAACAGCTCCACCATGCTACACAGATTGTCCCTGACTAACCATGCAGTCTTACCACTCTAACCCCTGTTCTTGCTCTCTCATTTCACTCTACTACTTTCTTGCCCTCTTTTTTCTGTCATTGCATGTTATCGGCTTGTAAACTCTTTGGGGCAGGAACCCACTTTTATTCTTTTCTGTACTTGTCATCTCACCTGCAGGTAGGTCACCTAGCACACTATTGGACTCTGTAAAATAATAAAATTAAGAGGAAATACCATAAAAACAGGTTCTCCTGGAACAGCTCTTATTGCTTATATCCAGAGATATTGTGAGAAGAGCCTTTCCCTCAGTATTTCTGCCCTTCCTCTTATGGCCCCAGAAGTGACAAAGAGTATATTCAAATAGTTTAGAAGACTGAAACATTTTTGGTTCAAGGTGATTTCTAGATCTGGGCAAAAGTTCAGAAGGCTTCTTATTCTATCTTAGCCATTTTGCCCTTGTCAAGCAAATAGTCATGTGTCTCTCTCACACTCAGACACACGCACTCACTCTCTCTGTCTGTCTGTCTGTCTCTCTCTCTCTCTTAATTGCCCTTATTTATTAACCCTGATCATGAGACTCTCCGCTTTGAGAACAAGGACTGAATGAGTAGATATGTGGAACGAATCTTTCACCTCTAGATGATCGGGTGCAGGAAGTTGCCTTTGAATTCCCAGTCATTGCAGTTCCTCCTATAGCCCTCTATGTCAATTTCTAGAGTCATACAAACATTTAAATACTTTAGAAAATTCCTAAAGCTGAGTTTCATAGCATCTGTGAATCTCCGCTCTCTTTTTATGATTCTGAATTTCTGAGACTAAAGGGGCTTTGTAGTCGCAAAAACCGAAAAATAGCTTGCAGTGGTTTCCTGCAGTCTTGCTGCTGTACTTTAGAGCCCTTCACAGCTTTTACTGCAAAGTTGAAGTAAGAGATTTCCTTTACAATGCCAGCCTTTCTCAAATACAACATTAAGCTCAACTGGCCATACTGTGCCTTCCGTACGAACATTCTATCATGAATGGTCATATGCAACTGAGCCCTTGCCTCAGTCCATGTGCACCCTTGTCAGACACTAATGGAGGGCTCCTGAGGTCCAGAGCAGAGGAGCTCGTCTCGTGTGGGGTGTAGCTCCACTGTTGCGCTCCTTCTGATCTGCTACAATCCACAGGAGAGGAGTTTGTCAAAAAAATTATTTGATATTCTATTGTATTCCTTGAGAAAGAGTATGGGACCGTATAACTAAATACGGTAGCCTAAAGAGTGTGCTGGGGGGCGGGGGGTGTGTGCAGATAAGGTTACATGTGCAATCTTAACTTTGTGATATCCTGGCTTTTGAATGCATAACAGTGAAAACTAAACTTTGTCTTATCATAGCTTTTTTTGAGAGTCTGTGTTTGGCCTGTGAATAGAGTTCCTCATGGTTGTGGTGGGTTAGTGTAATTTTTGCATATCTAATCAAGCATCAGTCATACACTTGACTTTTTACCTTCTTCTAGCTGCAATAGAAGTTGTGAGTTGAGATGTACTGTACTTAGTAGCGAGAGTGCAGTAGTATATTATTGACCACTGTCTACAGCAGAACTTGAGCTGGGAGGTTAAATTAAGAGCAAAGACATAATGGTAATTATCAAACTGTCCTTCTGTGTCTGACCACACACAGGAAAGGGAGGCTAGAGAGTGTGTGGAATTGGTCTGTGGTTCATAGCTGTGAACAATGCAGATCAACTACTTTTTATAAAAAAAAAAAAAGACAAAAAATGTCAAGCCCTGTTGTGCGACTACAAGCAATATAATGATTAAGAGTAAGAAAGTCTTCTCTTTGTGTAATCCTTCAGAGGCCCGTCCCTAGCAGGCTTTATAAATGATTCTAAGATACTCGTCACAGCTTAGAATATAGCATCTGTGACTCATTTTGTAAGGTTAGAGGGAATATATATTCTTACCTTGCAGTCATGTTTTCAGATGCTATATTTTCTTATTTTGCTGTAGTTTTCTCTGCATTGATAAAGAAATAATGTATATAATCTCAATATAGTTTGCTTTTACGACTTTCTGGTTTGTACACAAAACAAATAATATAGTTATGTTTGCTACTGCTCTCGTTACTTGCACGCACGCACACACACACACACACACACACAGCTACACACACGCTCTCACATGGCTGATTTTTCATTACTGAAAATCCAGACACCCCATTAAATTATTGAAGAGCATCCTGTTATATTTATTACAGAGGTGGCTGATATTACTGGCAATTGTCAAATTTCAGTTTCCTGTTGTTGATTTTCATGCATGAGAAACACACTGCGGCTGGACTTGTGCCAGAGCTCCATCAATCTCTCTAGGCTGCTTCGACCTCAGGACATGTAAGAGTAGCGGATAAATTGGAAGATCAATGCCTTGTTCCTCGTGCTGTGCCAGCTGCTATTGAGAAATTAATATGAGGATCACTATAAATAAAAGATAAAAGATGATATGGCTTACAGTGTAAAATATTAAGGCTGGACACAATGTGCTCTATGAATCTAAACCCAAAGCTAAGCAAATTAACCCTGTAAGAGTATCCACTGCCTTTGTGGGTTTGAGAAAAGGTTGTGGAAAGGAGAAGAGCTCTCTTTGAAGACTGACTAGCTTTTAAGGAAGCCAGGAGATTTAGCAGAACTAACCACATTATCAGCTAATATAGGATGACAACCCATAGTCATGGTCTTCAGGGTTATCTGTAAGTCATAGAGAAGTTGCATGTCATAGTAGCATAACTCTGGGAGACTAGATAACTGATTTGATAGTGACATATGGAATCTTTAAGTTACCAGTTCAAACCCATTTAAGGTCGCTAGTGGCCAAAAGCTGTTACCAACTGTGGTGAACATGGGAAATTTCTGTCTTTATGACAATTCGGCGTCACTCACTTTTGTACCACTATAGCTTGGGTCTTTCCAGAGCACTTGCTGGGAGCAGGGGAATAAGTGCTTAATGGACTGGATGTGAGCCAAGTAGACATGTCTGGGTTCATATGAATGAACTATCAAGAACTGCAGCACGTGAATAGCACTACCTTGGAGATGCAATGAAGGCCAATGACTGGACCCTTTAAATAAAAACATCTCCCAAATGTGAATGGTCCATTACCTGTTGGGTCCTAGCTCTTCCCCACCTCAGTCCAAGGAGAGAGGAAGTATATAGTATACATGAACACAGCATGGCTTCAACTGGAGAGACAGGAGTAAGGTGTTAAGAGATGGGTAAAAGAGAACTTGTTCTCCCAGTGGAAGGGGGCTAATCCAACCCAGAACAGGGTGGTAGGGCCCAGGAGGCTTGCTGCAGGCATGTAGTCTGTATCCCAGGCTAGTCCCAAGAGGGTCCTTCTTAATCAACTCAGGGGAAGCTTCAATTAGGTGAGAGTTACACAGACTTTTCTTTACCATTTTAACCCAGTAACCCCTGAACACTGTATTCCTGCTGACTGATAGATGATTTCTTGTTTTGAAAACACTGTCCTGTGTCACTGCCAGCATCTGCTGGTTGCATAGCTCCCAAAAGGCTGTTTCCAAAGGGGTCCAAGCTCATGTGGACCTGCTGAAGGAGCCACGGCACAAAACAGAGGTGCTGAAGCCAGGGACCCATTAACGGAGTTATGGGGCTCCCCCTTGAGCAAAGTGGAGGCTCAGGGATACGTGGTTATAGTTGCTTGTGAAATCTTAACTCAAATCCTCTTTATATCAAACCATTCAGAACTTGATTGTGACTGCAACAGCCACTGTTGTGTTAAGTGCGGTTGCAGAAGGTGGCATCAGCTCCACAGAGGCCAGGTGAGCGCAATGCAAGATTACAACTGCTTACACTCTTTAATAAGGTTTAGCACATACTCTGCCCCGTGCTAGCTACAGACTGCCAGCAGAAGCAGGGAGGGTGAAATCTGTAAGAAAGAGCATAATTTTCAAATGGATAATGCTGTTTTATAATTTATATGCATTTATTTTTGGAAGTCTTTTTTTTAAATGTAAATCCCCATTATTCTTAAATGTCTAGAGATGTGTGATTTAATAACTAAGTGTCATCAGATTGCTTGTGCCCTTTGGGTCCAATTTTCCCTCCAATAATTAGGCACAATTTCCATGTGATTTGACCTGACTTCACTGGAATTTCTGCTTGTGTAGCTGGAGCAAAACTGAGCCCATCGTTTTTTCTAAGCCGGTATTCATATATAGCGATTAAGGGATCAAAATCCATGGGTTTTAAATTCACCATTTAGCATGTCAAAGACCGACCAGTAGTGGAGTAGTTCTTTGATGGTGACATAAATCTTAAGGATAATTGTTTCCCCTCACATCCTCTGTCTCCCATCCTCTCTCTCACACACGCAGACCTGCCGGTCTCCCTAGCTGTAGCCAGATGGATCAATCTAAGAAGAACAGACAAAGCTGTTTCCTAGTGGGTAGAGTAATGATTTTCTTAAATAAATAACTTAAATAGGGAGAAAGTTGCTCTTTGGGGGCCAGATGGTTCCTAGTGTGCAGGGGAAATGTAAAGATCCTTCTATGCCCTTGCCCCTCAAATTTTCTGTATGGGGCTAGTTGATGACTGAATGAATTGCAGCTTGGTGGAGTAAGGACACTTCATCCTTTCCCTGTGGGTGGGGATGCAGCCCACCCCAAAGCTGAGACCAAGGCCTGGACGTCTCTCCACACCAGCCATACATGGAAAAGGGAGCAGCTGTACAATTCCTGGGAGCTCGGAGTCCGCACACAGGTGGGTTGCACTGCAGCAGCCCCAGGCTAGTCCAGGTATGCAAATACCACACTCTGGCTGTTGCTGAACACCACAGAAATGCCTGCATTTCCTTAAATAGAGAGAGATGCCACCCAGCATGAAGCTCAGACCAAATCCCAGATTGACTCTAAATCTACTGTTACAATTTGATCCTGCATCCTTCCACCCAGTCCCCAGTAGGGCTTCCTACCTTTGTTGAGGATTTAGCAAGTTACGCTGAGTTAGCTGCTTGCCTCAAAGTTCATACATTCTGTGGATAATGTATCCACATAATGGCAGTTCTACCAAGCCCACATTTCTCCAGCTTACTTAAGAGAATGTTATGTGGGACTGTGTCAAAAGCCTTGCTAAAGTCCAGGTATATTATGTCCATCACATTCCCACTCTCCACCAAACCAGTTACCTTGTCAAATAAAGAAATCAGGATGGTTTGGCATAATTGATTCTTAATCAATCCATGCTGACTGCTAGTGATGGGTGGGACTGGCAGGGTGGGACTGGCAAGACATGGATGTTCTGCGGAAGCTGCAGGCCCATGAGATTTGAATAAAGCATCTGGCCAGAGCAACCGAACTGAAGGCAGCCTAGCAGTGAAAGAGAAAGGATTGGGAGAAGCAGCTACTCTAGGTGGGCTGGGAGCTCGCACAGTGAACTGCAAAAGGCAAGGTGATAGAGTTATGAGCCCAGTGAATAGAAAAATGAGTCAGAAGGAAGATGGAGAATAAGATGGAAATCAGAAGGGGAAGATACCGGAAGGGAAACTGCATAAGGTTTAGATAGACACCTCGGCCTGGATTCATAAACAAACTTAGGTGTGTTGATGCTGAACATCACCACACCTAACTTTTAAGTAGCTAGAAAATCACTGGGATTCTCAAAGCCTGGGTAAGGCACCTACTTGTTTTACAATGGGGAGAGATAGGCACCTTAGAATGGAGTCACAAAAGCCAACATGCGAGGACATTCCTCACGTAAGTTAGCCAAAGGGAGGTGCCAAACCAAGGAGTTTGCACTAACCTCCACTCCTCTTTTGGAGATAGACAGCTAAGTCCAGGCTGCGGAGAGGTGCCGCCTTCTGCATGGGAGTCTCAGCTGCAAACCATCTCTTGGGATTAGGATCCTACTCCATTTGAGTGGGATGGGGCTGCTGCCTCACAACTGTTAGCACAGTGGTTAGGGTACTTGCCTGACGTGGCAGATCCCTGTATCAACCCCTTATTATCGTCAGACAGAAAGGGGCCTTGGACCAGGGGTCTCCCATGTCATGGATGGGTACCTAACCACTGGGCTCAACGTTATGAGGGAGGTTGTCCTCCTCCAGCCATTTTGTGTAAGTTTGCTGAAAGAGACCCAATCTGCTAGACAAGTTCTCAGGATTGGGATTTATGCCTCACATGAGAGTTGGGGAATGGCTCTTTCCCCCTGGTTTGCGCATTGTTCTGGGCTTAGGCTGCCTGGTGTGGGGCTGCACTGTACATGACTAGAGGCAGAACTATAGATGCTCAGGGACCTTTTATGCTGCCGAGTTTAGGTTCCTACAGGGTCTGAGAACAGCTGAGTGGGTGCTTTGTTACTCCCACTGGGGCCTGATTCTGCCAAAAAACCCGCCATTTTAGGTGTCTAAGTCCTTTTGTGAATCTAGCCCCTAATCTTTTCAGAGCATAACCAAGCCTCCAACCCTGCTGAGTTTTGACCATTATCCGTTTGCAGTATATTGTTTGCAACCTTCAGTTGATTAACCTGCCCCCTTACCCCCATCAGCCCCCACAGGCCAGAAAGAGACTTGATTAGGGAGTAGCAACATGGTTACCAGACAGCTACACTGATTCACAGTCAAACTGGGCTATTGTTCAAGCGAGACACCACTTAGCATTTAAATCCTTTAAATAGTAATCATGTATCTAATCAGTTGGTCAATAAGTGCTGCATATAGATTTATTGGTACTTATCCCCATCCCCCACAAAAGTCTTGCCATTGACCCTTTCCAGAGCCACAGACCTGAGCCTCCTGTCCACCTGCCTCTTGGCATTCATGGTTCGGTTCATGAGCAGCACACAGGCACATTGCCTCCTGAAGGAAAATTCACAATACTATTTTTTTCATTTTCTTATTTGTAGCCAAGCATCCTGCTGGGTGACAAAGGCTATGTCTGGTCTCCAGCTTCCTGTGTAGAATCCCCAGACGCTGTGGTGGGTTTTTTTTTCCCTTCTCTGTTTAGTCTCTGTGGTTTCTTAAGGGTCAAAAAGTATGCATTACAAAAAGGGAAAGAAAAAAAATTAAAGATCAATGTCTGTGCTCCCTGCAGTGCCCCTGCCTTGGTTGAGAAATGAATATGAAGATCACTATAAATAAAAGATAAAAGATGATATGGCATTTGGAGTAAAATATTAACGCTAGGCACAATGTGATGTATCAAAGTCTAACCAAATTAACCCCCTGGGATAAACAGGGGCCTTGTTTATGTTGCATTTCAAAAAACAGACCTGTGGAAAATATATATGCTGAGTGTGTATGTCTGCATGCACATATGACCTATACATGGGTGTATCTGAATATGGGTTGTGTGAGATATGCACAACATACACAACACGCTACAGCCTGCATGTATGCACACATATCTATGTGTATGTGTGTAAGAGAGAGAGTGAGTAAGTGAACAAAAGGACTATTCTGCTACCTGCTTCTTGGGTTGCCTATAGGTGACACCTGCAAGAGATTTGGACTTGGCTTCCCCTCTGGGCTGGACAGGCAAAATAATCACTGACTGGTCTACATGGAGATAACTACTGGCAGGACCTACTTTTTTCACATTTTCAAGCAAAGAACTACCTACAAAAATATGTTTTCCATCATGATTTACACCAATCATTTTTCTAACGTATCCTTCATTAGACAAGGCCTTTGACAAGGTCCCTCGCCGAAGACTCTTAAGCAAAGTAAGCTGTCATGGGATAACAGGGAAGGTCTTCACGTGGATCAATATCTGGTTAAAAGAAAACAAAGGATAGGAATAAATGGTCAGATTTCAGAGTGGAGAGCAGGGTCCTCCAAGGAGCTGTCCTGGGACTACTGCTGTTCAACATACTCATGAATGGTATGGAAGCAGAGGTGAACAGTGAGGTGGCAAAGTTTGTAGAAGCTACACAATTATTCAGGATAGTTAAGTACAAAGCTGACTGCAAAGCTGACTGGGCAACAAAATGGCAGATGAAATTCAATATTGATAAATGCAAAATAATGCACATTGGAAAAAATAATCCCAACTATACATACAAAATGATGGGGTCTAAAGTAGATGTTACCACTCAAGAAAGATCTTGTCATCATTGTGGATAGTTCTCTGAAACATCTGCTCAGTATGTTTCAGCTGCCAAAAAAGCTAACAGAATGTTAGGAACCATGAGGAAAGGCACAGAAAATAAAACAAAGTCTCATAATGTCACTATACAAATCTATGGTACACCCACACCTTGAATACTATGTGCAGTTCTGGTTGCATCATCTCAAAAAAGATCTATTAGAATTGGGAAAAGTAAGGAGAAGGGCAACAGAAATTATTAGGGCTATCGGACAGCTTACATATGAGGAGAGCTTAAAAGACTGGTACTGTTCTATGTAGAAAAGAGACTGTTGGGGCGGGGGGGGGGGAGATATGACAAAGATCTATAAAATCATGAATGGTGTAGAGAACGTGAGTAAGGCAGTGTTCTTTACTTCTTCCTGTAACTCAAGAACCAGGGGCTACCCAATGAAATTAATAGGCAGCAAGTTTAAAATAAACATAAGGAGATATTTCTTCACACAACACACAGTCAACCTGTGGAACTCATTGCCAAGGAATGTTGTGGTGGCCAAAAGTATAACTGGGTTCAAAACAGAATGAGATAATTTCATGGAGGATAGGTCCATCAATGGCTATTAGCCAAGATGGTCAGGGATGCAACCCCATGATCTGAGTTTCCCTAAACCTCTGGCAGTCAGAAGCTGGGGCTGGGTGACAGACTAGATAATTGTGCTGAAAACAGGCCACATGCTTGGCCAGCTCCACTTTATGGCATTTGAGTTTGGTTATCCTGGTGCTTTGGATGGGTTTCACATCCTTAACCACTGACACAGCATATTACCATTTTTGTGTTGTAATGCCCCTAACTTCACCTTGAGCCTTATTAATACTTAAGCTGCTTGCTGACTCTTTCCTTGAGTCAGAACAACGTCCTACAGCTGCCTGAGCTGCAAATCACACTGCAGAGGGGATAGCACTGCCTTCTTCCTTGTCTGGTCATTTACATTAGTGCAAAGTAGATCTGAAGCTCTACCATTCTGATTCAGTAGCATTTTACACCCACCTTGAATGGATATAAATGATTGCAGTAGTATAAGGTAGTGGAGATTCAGAGGCAAAGAGTTGAAATGTGTTCCGGGAGCATGGTTTGTGCACTGTCACTAACCCAGAGTAACATTCTAGTGTATTATGAATAATCATCAAATACAGAATAAAGGAGCTATGACTTTAACCAGGGTATGTTTATTTTCTAACCAATCTTTAAGGAAGTGATGAAACATTACATTGAGAATCATTTAGCTGCCACCCTGTTGCATATAGAATTACAGTAGCTGGAGCATTGTCACTCTGTGTATGAGTCTTTTAGAAAAGCTCCATGGAGCCATCTTCACCTATCTCTTTGTAAATATGGGCTGATAGCAGAGAAATTACGTGGGTTTCAGTAATAAGTTAAACAAAGCCTTGCTGCTGTCAGGACCAGCTCTAGGCACCAGCAAAGCAAGCACGTGCTTGGAGTGGCACATTTCCAGGGGCAGCATTCCAGCCATCCCAAGCACGTGCTTGCTTTGCTGGTGCCTAGAGCCGGTCCTGACTCCTTCCTCGCGAGCATGCCTGGGAGCTTGGCGCTGACCTCCGGAGCTGGGCGTTACAGCCCCGTGCCGGCAGGAGCAAGCAGAGGGCGTGGGGGGGGGTGCGGCTGCCCGTACATCGGTCGGGACATGGGACAAACAAATATCAGGACAGTCCTGATTTTATTGGGACATCTGGTCACCCTAGGTGCAGAGGAGACGAAAAACCTCTGTGTAGATGGGAAAACACTATGGACCAGATCCTCAGCTGGTGTAAACTGGTATAACTACAGTGAGATCAGTGGAGCTTTGCCATTTTACACTAGCTCAAAGCATTTTACACTAGCTCAAAGCAGGACCAATCCCCAATTTTTGCCCCAGATCCCTAAATGCCCCCCCCCCCAAGGATTGAACTCAAAACCTTGGGTTTACCAGGCCAATGCTCAAACCACTGAGCTATCTCCCCCCACCCCCATACCATCAGGGAAGGCCAGTGCTGGAACAATTTGTATACTGGGGGTGCTGAAAGCCGTTGAACCAAACTGTAAACTCTGTATTTGATGGAAACCACTTCAACGCAGGGGATGCTACTGCACCCCCAGCACCCCTAGGTCCAGCAGGAGGGGCAGGAGGATTTGTACCACCATGGAATGAACAGGGTGTTTTGCTACTAGAGTCACTGGATCCATTAGAATCCATAAGCATATGGATATGGGATATCCATATGGCATATCTGTACCTTATTTCCTGTACTAGATCTCTTGGTTTTATCTAGGTTCCCACAGCGGCACCCCTCTCCATATTATTTAAATGTGTCCAACTCCTGGCCAGCACAGTTTTAAAGGAAACAGAATGCCAAAGCTTCCTCTGCCATTGGTTGGCCTTAGACTATCACTCTCTCCTAAGAGGAAATGGGGCAGGGTACACAGAAAAGTTAATGCAAGTAAAGAGAGAGAATCCTGGTATAACAGAGGGACAAGACAGAGAAGAGCAGAGAAAGAACCACGAATACTGGACTACTATGTGAAAAGCTCTCTCATGAGATTTGCAACTAAATTTTGCACATTCCAGAGTTTCACACAGGCATTGAACAAGCTTCCAAATTTAGGAGCATATATCCCAGCTGACCCTGTATGCCAAACCACTTAAGTTTTCACCATCACAACTAGGGGAACACTGTGACCAGGGAGCAGCAGAGACAGCAGGCATTGTGGTAAAGAGGGCAAGAATTACACCTAGTGAGCTGCCAGGAATATCGATCAGGTGTGCCCAGCACTGAGACAGCTAGGTCCATCTGCAGTTTAGCTAAGAAGGGGGCAATGGTTCAGGATGAGGTCTTGAAGGCGGGGAGCAAGTAGTGTAAGTGCAGTTCTGGCATGGATAGATCTGGTGAAATAGAGTATTTGACCTGGGGAGATGCCAGTCTGGTCTGTGGAGGGTTTGTAGGTGTTTGACTTCAAGAAAGTCAGGCTGGGTAGCTGGACAGTCAGTGGGTTCAGAGAGGAGTGGACACCATCTTTTCCCCCACCCCTTGACAAAATGCTCCTTCCCGTACGTACTTTGTTTCATAAGCACTCAACTTGCCCCAGGAGAGGTATTTACATACAGAAATATAAATACCTGCTCACCTTAGGAGGGGATACATTGGGTAAAGGCATGCTTGAAGCTAAGCTAAATGTGCTCTGCTATGCTGGCTGGCTGCGCAATTGCAAAGCCAAAGAAATAATCAAGGAGTTAATTTGTTCAACATAAGCTAGAAGTGAGTGTGGGACTGAGGGGAGGAGAGCGGGTCACCTCAGTACCACCAAGACTTGACTGGACAGGAAAGAAAGGAGACCGAACACTGGGATAAATGAATCTTTATAACAGCAAAAAAAAATCAGTTGAAAATATGGTGGTTCTTGTTCTCATTTCTGGGGAGAATTGGGGCTGAGTAGGCCAAGAAAAGTGGAAGGTGGGGGATGAGGAAAAATATGGAGGACTATAAGTCTGAACAAGGGCTGGATTTAGGGTGACCAGATGTCCCCAGTTTTAGAGTGAGAGTCCCACAATTCAGGGCTTTGTCTTGTATAGGCCCCCAATTTTTCACACTTGCTATCTAGTCACCCTAGCTGGAATGGGGCAGGAGGAGCAGCTTTGGAGCAGGTGAAAGAAGGTTTGCCCCGAGAATGAACTTCCAACTCTACAGCTGAGGAGGACAGTCAACCCTGTATTGTACTCTCTGAAATACAACAAAAAGAAATTTCCAGGAAGCACAGGTCTGCTTCATCTATAGCTTAATGGTTAGTGAGTTATGCTGTATTTGTGTAGTAGCAGAAGTATGTATGTGTTGTGGTTTTGTGGGTGCATACAGAAGGAGGTATGTAGTGTGTTTCCTGTTATGCTTTGAAGTAATTACTTTAGGATGCCAAAGTGTGGAGGGGGAGGAAGGAATGTATGAGCATAATAAATTAGTAAGTGATTATGCAATGCAAGAAAAAATGTTACTGTACATAATATATGACCCTACAACAGACCACACAGTGTTTGATGAATTATAGACAATAAGAATTTATGCAGGAAAGATGTGCTGTGTATATTTTCATATAAATTCCAGGAATATATTGCCATGACTTAACCATTATTTTTATGCATAGAACTGAAAATGGGTATGATTATTAGTCTGGGTCCCATGGATTCAGAAAAGACTATTTTTACAAGGTGTTTTTTTTCTTTTATACTCATCTATCATACACATTTTAACAGTGTTCTTTTTCATTTTATGTGGCACATTTTCTTGTCTAAGGCTCCAGGTCTTGGATAAAATACTCATTGGAACTGATGGGAAATGCATATCTATCTTAGGTACTTCTATGCCCCCCCCCCATTACCATAGTGTCTGGGCAAATCACACCACCACTGTGAAAGTACTACCATCTCCATTGTATGGATGGGGGCCTGAGGCAGGGGCACCAAGTGAGTTGCCCAGAGTCACATAGGATGCAGTACACCTCATCTAAATGCACTAAATGCCCCAATAGCAACTATATGGGTGAAACCAGACAATCACTATGCTCTCAAATGAACATGATAGAAGACAAAAATGCCCCATCACATGTGTGTAAACACTTTTCAAAAAGTGATCACTCCATCAGTCCTCAGCCTCAAAGGCTCTCAGAAGATGAGCCTGGGAGCTTAACTTTGCTAGACACTAAAAATCATGCACTGAATAGAGACACTGGATTTATGGCTTATTACAACAGTCTGTAACCCACTAATAACCCCCCTCCACCAGCTGCTTCTCCCCCTCCCCCCTTCTTTCCTCCTCTATGACTGGAGGTGTGTTAACAGGCTTCACCTTGAAAAGTCCTTTGAAATGTGTGTTAACTACTTATGCTAAACAATCTATTAAAATCTTGTATTTTGCAGTGACACTCAGTTAGTTTCCCAGACCTGATGTGTAAGCTCTAAAGCTTGTCTCTCTCACCAACAGAAGTTGGTCCAATAAAATATATGATCTCACCTACCTTGCCTCTCTAATAGCAAGTCTGTGGTGGAGCAGAACTTAACCTTAGTCTCCCAAGGCCTAGGAGCCCTAATCTCTCGGAACAGGTGGCTCTGAAAGCAATGCTGGGCCCTAAATGTATAAAGCTCAGCAAGCGGTTCCTTGGGCTAAATTTGTAAAGATATTTAGGTACTTGAAGATGCAGATAGGCATCTCGTAGGATTTTCAAAAGCACTATGTTTTCAGTGGGACGTAGGTATCTAGGCACATTAGAAAATTCCATAGGCACATACCTGTGTCTTTAATCTCCTACCTAAATATCATCAGAAAGCTGACCCTTTGTTCTTGTGCCAACTCACAAATAGCACAAGGTCCAGCAGAGTAGCCCCAGTCCTTCACTCTGATCCACACAAATAAAACTGGGAACAGGGGAAATGCTTTGGGAGAAAGGAAAGGCAAAAACTAAACTGATTGAACTGGAATGGGGTAGAGAGCAGGAACTGATTGACTGGCATGGGCAGGTCAGGAAGGTATCAAACTGGGGTAGGGTTCTGAATTAGTGAGTGGGGAGGAAATCTGCTGTCCCTCTCAGTCAGGGAAAAACAGAGGGGTTTTCTTTTCCCTGTCTAGCTGTCCCCTTTCCATCTCTCTCTCTGTTCATTTATCTCTATTTTTATGCAAAGTATGCCCACATATTCAAATTAGCAGCCTCATTTTTGCGTTGAGGTTGTCGGTAGGTATGCCAGTGCCAGCACTTTTCTACACCATAACACTGTTCCCTGTGGTCACATTTGTTGCAAGTAGGGTAAAGCATTCATCATAAAATGGCAATTTCTCACTCCTCTTGCCCCACACAGTAAAAAATATTAATGAGTGAGTCCACGTCATCAAATCTTGTGTGTTTTATGCCTTGCCTGTTACATGCTGTAGAAATATTTGTGTGTGGTCATTCAGGAGTCATTTCATAATAAACAAACAATAATTATAATTATAATTATATATATATATATAATGTTCGTGAGCATATGTGCCATTTAGAGAGATATATTTTTGTTATATGTTCATCTCATAAGCAAAGTAATGTGTGACTCAGAAATTTAAAAAAAAAAAAAAAGCTAAAGCATCACCTTAGGACGCCGTGGACCTGTACCTCTCATGGTGGCTATGATTGCAGCCTTCACCCTTCATATATGTGCAAAGCAAATAAAAAATATCACAGTTAGTATGTTTTTGCCTGTACATTGCGAACTAACAATTCTGGCCCAGATAAGAACATTACTTTTTAATACAAGCTGGACCAAGTTAAACAAAACAAAAGTGGGACTGCCTCTGCAGGTTCTTTAAACTACATATTGGAGCTCTGGGATGGAAAAAGGTGATTTTGAACATTTAAGCAACCAACCTTTGGCACCATTGTATAAAATTTATGTATGGTTTATGTATGATTGTGTTCTACTCTGTGGGGAAGGGTTACCAGGGCTCCAAAACAATGCGGGGTGAGTACCCTGGAGATTGTAAACAACTCCAGAGAAACACTTGGGGCATTTGCATGCACTGGTTCAAACTGGGTTCTCCAGAGGCTCAAACAAAGAAAGGAGTTTGGTTATAAAAAAGTTGAGCTTCAGCTGACACAGGATCTTCATTTTGATTCAGTAAAGGGACATGACTCTCTGTCCCCAACTCCTTCTGCAGGGCGGGAAGGAATGTTGGTCTATCAGACCTCCCATGTAGAAGCTGGGTGATTTCCAGTATATTTAGTGAGGGTTGGAGTCTGTTTATTGGTTTTTTACATGTTTTCTCTGCGTATTTTTTTTCCCTCCTTCAAATTAACGTATTGTGCTGGGAAAGAACTGTGGCATCACTGGTAAAAATGCTGTTGTCCTCAGAGAGAAAGCACAGCCCAGGTACTGGCCATTAGGCATACTAGTGATATTACAGTGTTTGGTAGGGGCTGGGCAGCCTTAAAACCACCCAGTCAGAAGGGAGTGGGACCAGAGTCCTGTGATGGGGTGTTCACCCCACACAAGGCTGGGAGGGGTTAAAATGGCTATGTGGGCCAATTAACTGCCCAGGCTGCACCAGAAGGAGACAGGGAGCAGGCCACTAACTGGAAAAGGGCTCAGCTGGGCAGGAACAGGAGGGGCCTCCTGTGAGCAGCAAGGGGCTGTAAGGAAGTAGTCTATGGTCACTCCCTAGGAGGAGGAAACTTAGGCTGGCAAACCCAGAAAGAGCGGAACCTGGATTCGCCTACCAGTCAATGGGAAGTGGCACATGTCATTGGAGACACCAGCTGGTCTGGAAGGACTTTTTCCCAGAAGAGAAGGACCTTAGTGACCTGGGCCAAGCCATGAACAGGAAGCTGCAACTTCAGGAGTGAGAGGTGCTGCAGGCTGAAAGAGCTGATTGGGTAGAGGAGGGCAGCACGTGGCAAGAGCTAATCTCCACAGCCCCCAGGAGGAAGTGCCACGTACTGTGAGTGGACCCTGTGACAGGCCCCTACCCAGAGACAGATGGCGGCTACAGGCCTGAGACCGCACTGGGCACTCCTGTCCTGGAATTGACCCAGGGATAGAAAGGTGCAGTTACCTTGAAACTGTGACACTTTTTAATTTTCCATTCTTGAAATAGATACCATATCTTTATAAAGCAAGAATTTCTTTTAATGTATTTCATGACTGCTTTTGTAAATATTAAGATATTGTGGAGCGGATGCTGTGTAAATGACAAAACTTGATTATCTAAACACACACATAGGCTGTTTGTACAGCATTAGCTATCATCATGTGTGTGTGTGGAGGGGGGAATCAAGTTATTTTTCCTCCAAAGGAAACAGAGGGATCTTACTATTTTTGGAGGTGAGGTGGGGGTGGGGGGGGAGGGAGAATTGGGTCAGAGTTGCAGTTCATTGTTCTCCAGAAAACATTTTCAAGATGACATTTGTAACAAGTGCCTTGTGGGTTGCAGTTGATGGTCTCTTGTAAAATTCTCTCCACTAAATGGAGAGGAATGTTTTTCATCTTTTAAGAGCAATCAGTGTAGTCCAACAACTGTGGACAAATAAAAACACAAAAGAACAGAAAATATAACAAACCCCCTCCTGAGATTAGAAATAAAAATACTATATATTTGTAACATCTGTTTGTTTCACACAGTATATCTATATTTTTGCCTGTTATATCAACTTGTGCTAAATTATAAATGATGAATTGATCTGTGATTCAGAAAAATGTGGCACTAGCATTTAAAAGATTATGTTCTGTGTATTATACTTTGAGTTATTCAGCTTCTATAGACTTCATAAAATAATAATTTGTTCCCAGTGCCAGAGTGGAGCATCAGGAGGCATGTACCATCCGCTTACTTCCTTTGCATTAAAACTCTTATTTCAACTGTTGGCCTTATTTCTCAATAACATTTTTAAAATAAAAGACTTTCTCCTCTTTGACAATAATGTGAATGCAAAAAGAACTTTTCTGTTTTTAGTTAAGAAATTTCCAAGCCAAGAAAGCGATCTCTAGTTCTTGATTTTTATCTTTATTTTGTGATCTTCATATGGTTCTTTACATGTGCATTTAGGCATTATTCTCATCAAAATTCAGTTTCTGCAATTTAGGCCATGAAGCCCCCGCGGGACTTCTCGGCTTGTCTCCAACAAAGGTTAATAATCTCTCTGATTCTCCATCCCCAGCAAGTCACCATTTCCACACAGAATTCAGAATCCAAACTTTGGCAGTACCTTCCTGTCTAGCATAAAGAAACACATGATGCTTCTCCAGATGCTAAACAGAATTATGTAGGAGGTAGCCCACACATTGATGTCTTAAGAACTCAACTTAGCATGCTCAGAGGGATCACTGAAGGCCATTGATGGATAAGGCTCTCAGAGGCTGATTGACAACATCAGTGCACCTCGTGCCTGCATGCACTTTTATAACAGGCATAGATGGGCTCAGGATCACAGGAATTGCAACCAGTAGGGATAATTTTCCACTGTATGTGGCATCATGGCTTTGCCTAGGGAAACATAATTAATCTTTTTGTGCACTTATCTTGTACTGTATGCCATGTAAACTCAGGGCTGTTTCTCTACTACTTCTGCCACAGAAGTGAAAAACTGCATCTCACCCCCTACTATGCCTTTCAGAACTATGCCACTTGAGCTTGATAATTACTTCTTTAGGCAAGTGTAAGACATTTCTCCTTTCTTTGCTTCATTTACCCACGTGTCCCTATCTACACTGGCATTGTGCTTGTGAACAGAAAGCACCGAGGAACTTACGCTCAGGCTCAATAGCTGAGATACCATTATATGAGTACCTTTTTCAGGTATTATACCCAACTGCTTCAGTAGAAGGGGTTGAAGTTGCATTGTGGTGGATGAAGAATTCTGTATGCAACGTTCATTAACGGGAGCTGAATGTTTTCTGTCCCTTGTTGCACTGACTCCCTACCTCCCACTTAATCATATTGATAAAGGAGGAAGACTTTTTATCTTCCTAAAGATTTAATGAATGATAGGGGAGGAAGGTAGTATCAAAATACTTGTCTCTTTTAGTCACAAACCAAAAGTAAGTAAATAATAATGACACTAATTATAATGACTGGATTTGTAGAAATATCAGCATTGTACTTATGTGGGAATCGAGAAAGAGAAAAAAAACAAGTTATTGCTAGAACATTGGATGGTAAATTAAGTAATAGGAACACTAATTGATCATTAGAATTAAAGAAATGAAACATAACAGCATAGAAGTAGTCTACACTCTAGGTTTTAAACTAGGCAGTGTGGACGCTCCTGGGTTCTCTTCAGAAAAGGTTCATAAATCAGACCTTACAGTTCAGTTTTCAGGAGTCTGAAGCAAACCATCCCCTGCAGTTTTACTTGGGAGTTTAAGTTCAGTGAGCTGGGGCTCAGAGAATTTTGTAATCTTGAGCACAATTTATCAGGCAGCCGAGGGCAAAGTGAGAAATACTCCAGAGATCATGTACTGTGGGGAATGTCTCATAGTCCTTTAACACAATCCCTTGTTACCACTGTAAGGCTTATGCGGCTTCTCAGCCCCAGTTCTGTAGAGTTGGGAGCAGCAAGAGCCAAAGTGCTTTCCTGGAAAAAAGCTCAAGGCTGGAATTTTCAAAAGTGCCTAAAGGAGTTAAGTGGCCATTTTACATTGACTTTCAATGGGAGTCGGCCGCCTACCTGTGCCTTTGAAAATCACTCCTGTCATCTCTTATAACCTTTCCATGTCATAAATATTACACGACACAGGTCGGAACATAGCAATCTCTGTAACAACCATTAAGTGTAGTCTCATTCTGTCTCCATGCCACACACCAAACTGAAGGAAGCTGAGGAAATCTGTGGCCTCCAATTGCTGCCAGATTTTCCTTACCCAGGAAAAGGAAAATTATGGACAGTGCAATAATTAATGAGGTTGTCAGTGTCAAAAAATAATTTCTTCAGCATAGTCCTAGCAATCATGTCTTTATGCTGCTGATACCTCACCTAAGCCTTGATACTATCCTATAACAATGGACCCAGTTATTGACTACTGAAAATGGGGGGCCAAGAAAGGCATGGACCAGAATTGCAGGTTGCATCCTGGAATTCTCCAACCACTTCCAGAACCCAGCAGGGAAAACTAGTGAACACCCAACAGGAAAGACTTTGCATTTATCATCTCCTACAGAGAGCTTTTGTGGCATAGAGACTGCCAACTTGTAGCAATCTTATCTGTGAAGAGCATAAAACTTACTTTGAGAAACATCCAGCCTAATAGGTGAAGAAAACTAGATACACCAGGGATTCACTATTGGGAATAATTTTGCTCAGCAGTATGTGGTAGACAATATGATTTTTGAGGAGAAGAAACCCTTCACCTCCAATACAGGGCATAAGATTCAAAAGAATGTTTATATTACAACTGGCTGGATTCAGACCATGAGCTCCAGCCTCCTTCCTTAAGAATACCCCTTAATTCACAAAACCTGTATTTGTTTGCATAAATGCACATCAAAAAAGCTGGTAACAATCTACAAAGGAACAGGTACCTAAGAGTTCACTTATTCTTTTTGTGCCTGCAACTGTAGGTTTTGCATGCACCATGGAAATTATTTGCATTCAGTGGATACAACACAGGGATAAATATCTAAAATTTGGCTAATAATGCCTCGTCATGATCACCTACTAGTTTAGCGTCTAATTGTAGTGCGACTTTTTTTTTACTTTTATATTCTAAGGCAAATATGAAAACAGACTAAACAAACTTCACTCCAATGCCAAACAAATCCAGAATTCAGAATTCTATTTCCAGCATTAACCTACCTACATTTTTAAAAGGATCATAATATATTGTAACTTTCTTTAATCTCTGATGAATCACATTTACTACAATATCTTGCTAATTAAAGCAAAATACCTCGTGGAATACCTTTTGAGTCATTTCACTCGATTTCATTAATTCTGGGTACTGAAGTCAATTTAAATTCAGTCTGGCAAAGTGAGTTAGTGCAACAGCCATTTCTTCTGGTAACACAGTCAAAGGGACCTACAAACTTGCTCTGTAGTAAGCAGTATGGAGCCAAGAAAGCTGAAAATAACTACAGACAATAAATGTTATTTATGTTCAATATCTTGGAATAGAGACGTTCATCTGAAACCACGAACAAATATTTGTAAACTTGGAAGCAGTTGTGCTCTGAATAATTTGTCCTTTAACTCTCTTGCTTTAGGACTTTACTATTTGTGCCAACTCCTGGAGTAGTTCATTTTTCGTAGGGTGCCCATACATCCCATTTTGGCCAGGACAGTCCCTTTTTTAGGCCTTGTCCTGGCCATCCTGACATTTTTGACAAAACTGGGCATTTGTCCCATTTTCTCTTGCCAAATGACCATCAGCAGGCAAGAACAAACAGGACAAATGCCCAGTTTTGTAAAAAAAAGTGGGGTGGGATCCTAGCGAGTGTGGAGGAACATGTGTGGGGGGTAAGGGGACAAATGGCAATGCCAGTCCTGCTCTGGAAGGAGGACTAGAGATAGTGGCTCATGCCAGCTGGCCCGCCCTGTATGCGGGGGGGGGCCTTAGGCAGCCCTATGCGCAGGTGTGTGACAGGGCTTGGCCCACCAGCCCCACGCGCAGGCAAGTGGCCTTGGCAGCTCAGCCCCCAGTGTGGACGGGCACCCCCCGTGGGGAGGGGGGCAACGCAGGTAGGTAGCAGGGGGGCTTGGGCTGGCCCCAGGTGCCAATGGGGAGGGGAACCTCAGGCTGGCCCTGCATGGGCGGATGGCAGGGAGGGCTCATGCAGCCCTATGTGTGGGGAAGCAGGGGAGGGAGGCTGGGGCAGCCCTGCACGCGGGGGAGCAGTGGGGAGGGGTCTGGGACAAGCCCTGGGGGGAGGAGGACCTCAACCGGCCCTGCACTGGCTGGAGGCAAGGATGGCTTGGGTCAGCCCCACATGGGGGATGCAGCGGGGCTCAGGCCGGCCCGGAGGTGTCCCGTTTTCCCTTTGGTAAAATATGGTCACCCTATTTTTCTGGGATTTACTGTTTTGCCTTTCATACAGTCTTCATCTCATTCCTCCCCAGCAATACAACAGGAGATTCCATACCTTCTCCAATGCCACAGATTTCCTGAAGGGAGAGAATACTGTTAAGAAGAGTCCTAAACCTATTGAACAGAGGTCTGCACCTGTGAGATTTGATAATCTAGGTTAATCAAATGGACAAAACCCTCCTCAAAGCCAGAAGATCATCAGGTATAAAATCCTGGCCCCACTGAGTTTCACTGAGGCCAAGATGTTGCCCCTGATCTACACAAGTGGTAAAGCTAATGCCTTTCATCTGCCTTTTTATTGTTATTAAATGGTGATTCTTGTCAAAGCCTGTTTATACAGAGAGAAAAAAATGGTGGAGAGAGATATGAGGGTACGTGCACTGTTTCCTTACCACTTTAGCTGGAAGGCAGGCAGTGTAGGCTGGGGAAGATTGTAGGCAGCAAGTCTACAATGAACAGAGGTAACACTCTTGTCCTTATTCTGCCACAACAGCTGCACCCATTGTGTAGCAGCCATATGAGGGCAACCTGTTCCATAGGAACCATCTGAGATACTCAGATAAGCACATGGCATTGGAGGGCTGTTGTCGCCACCACTGCTTTGAAAGCTTGGAGGAGGTGGCCACTTTCCCAGCCACCACCACTGCTGCTGTTCAGATAGGCAAGGGAGGGGGCTTTAACAACTATTCTTCAGACAAGTACAAAAAAGATGGGCACCTTTGAACAAGGGGGAGGGGAAGGGGCTTCACCCCCACTCCCTGGGACAGAGGCCCACGGATGGTCAACCATCCCAGAAAAGGGCTTTCTGTGTTAGAGCACCCTGCCAATACTACCCAACCATGGCAGGAGAGGGCAGGGGGGACGTCTATAATCCTAACAGAGGACTCTGTTGTATGGAGGCCCCAGTCCACCTGACCAGGAGCAATGTTGGAATCTCATTATTCAAGAGATAGCTCTTGAGAGGATGACCCCTGCCACCGCTACTGCAATCAATGATGGGGTCACAGAAGAATGGGGCTGGTAAGAATGGAGACATAGGGACCAGAGAAGGTGTCTGGGGCCTTTTGTTGGTTTAATCCAGCCCTCAGAGCCATACAGAGTTCTATTTTTGCAAAGAGGTCTAGAACAAGAACCCTGAAGTTTAGCCAACAGGGACTGGTGGCATTTCCTGCTAGTTTGGAGTTCGAGAGGGCTAATAAATCTAAGCTGAATCAAAGTAACAGATCAATAGTATTGCTGGAGCTTTCGCAAAGACAGGTCAAATTCAGCATGAGTACAAGTAATTCAGAGCTTTCACAATGAGTTAAAATACAAGGCCTATACTACTGCCACTCTCAAATCACTTCTGAAATCCAATAGAAGGTTGTTAATATTGATATGGTTAATATACATCAAACAGGATTCCTTTAATTTTTTGAATCGAAAAATTCTCCACAGTGTTGACATTTTCTCACTTCACTATCAGGATTGTTTGGTTTCAGAGACTGTAAGGCCCAAGACGCATTTTGTTTTAAATAATCCTTCATAAAAAATTCAGCTTTCAGTCTAATATGATTGAAACTCTGCTTGAGTGTGTTTTATAATGCATTGAACTGGAAAGACTATAGGTGTTGAATTATTCAAAACATGATAGGGAAAATAGTGATATATGTGTGCGTACAGAGAGGGGTGATCAAAGAAATCAGTGAGACTTGATATGTCTTGTTATCTCATTTTATTTACTTTTCAGAACTCATCCAAATATTAGAGGGGAAAAAATCAATATCAATGTTCACCTCTGTCATGTTCCATCCTTCAATTATTAATGAATGTCAAATTTGACCACATTTCTTCATACCACCTGCTCTGCAGTAATATTTCTGAGCCTTTATTAAAAATGTAAAATTGTCATTGAATTTCCAAATATGATTCTCCGGTGGCTAATTCAGCTTGTTTTATTAATAAGCGGGTTCTGATGAGTAATACTAATTTAATACGCTTGCATGTAAGATTAAACCGTAAATTATTCTTGCTGAAGGTGATGAGATTTGACTACTGTGTGGTTGTTAAGCAATAACCCTTCTGCATTAACCCCATAAGCACACTAGGCTAAGAAGAAAACATATTTCTCAGAATAGTTAAACTATTAACATTCTTAGACCAGCTCAGGTATTTTTGTTTTGCTACATATACATATATTATGTATACACAAAACAAAATAAGACATATAGATTTTGTCAGCCCCCTGGCACCCACTCCTGCAGAAAGGATACAATAATGAGCATTGATTTACACTAGGCTTTGCAAAAATTCATTAATGTCACCCATATCAGAACACTTCATGGTGGCATTTATTGTCTGTATGGACTAAATTTTGCTCCCAGTTTTGATTTAATTCTAAAAGCTAGAAAATAAATTGAATTATGATGGAACCAGGACCATTAAAGCCCTCTTTAACTCATCGGGTGTTACTTGGTTATTATTTACATATGCTTTTTTGGAGGGGAGGGGGGTCCATGTTGTTTTGACCGTAGTTGCACAAACCAAAATTTATTCAAAACCTTGCATACAGTGAGGCCATTTATGAAGATTTATCTTTCAACAGTAAGCATCCAATTCTATACCCACTCTTGATATATTTAGAATCACCCAAACAATGCTTCCTATTTAACAATTACTCTTCTTGCAATATTTTGCTATTTGAAAAGTAATCTGAGGATAGTGAGACATAAAAGTACCTTTCAAGGTTTCTAGAGCATAAGATCAAAAATTGTTGACTATAGAATAAGGGATTTAAAAAAATACTATATTATTCCAATCTGCTTCCTATTCCCTCTCGTTCATAAACAAAACTCACTACATTTCTGTACATACAGTCAAACCACTCAAATGGACTCAGATTTGCTCTGATTGAAGTTCAACAGAAGTCTTTTATAATATTCTTCACAGAGAGAGAAAGATGGTGTAGCTGTGTAAGACTATTCTGGTTCAGGCAAAGCATATAGGATCTGATTCTGACCTCATGAGACTTAACACTGGTGTAATCCCATTTTTTTGAACTTTCTTGGGTCCAGTCCAAGACTGTAGAACCAACTCCCACAGGAATCAAGTACAGTGTATTATCCAGCACTTTACCAACTGGAAACCGGCATTTCAGGAGGGGGTGCGGGCTCTTAGAGGGAGTTTGGGTACAAGAGGGGGCTTAGGGCAGGGGGTTGGGGCATGGGAGGGGTTTTGGGGTGCTGGATCCAGGTGGCGCTCACCTTGGGCGGCTCCCTGCAAGCAGCGACACGTCACTGGCTGCTCCTAGGTGGAGGTGCGGCCAGGCGGTTCTGTGCACTGCCTTTGCCCGCAGGTGCCACCCCTGCAGCTTCCATTGACTGTGGACAATGCTCCTAGGTGGAGGAATGGCCACGGGGGCTCCATGCACTGCCCCTGCCCCACCCTGAATGCTGGCTCCCCAGCTCCCATTGGCTAGGGATCGTGAGTGGAGGCAACACACACAGCCTTCTGGCTGTGCCTCTGCCTAGGAGCAGCAGAAACTTGTTGCTGCTTGGGGGAAAGCTACCCAAAGTGGGTGCCACCCAGATCCGGCACCCTGAAACTGTCCCGTGCCCTAACCCGCTGCCGGGAGCCCTCGTCCGCACCAGCACCCAGAGCCTGTGTCCCGCACCTCCTCCCATACCCCAACCCCCAGCCCTGAGCGCCCTCCCACACCCAAACTCCCTCCCTCTTACTTAACTGGAATTTTTGACTTACTGGCACCTCGCATTCCTCCAACTTGCCGGTTAACAAAGCTTTTACTGTACCATCCAAAACCTCACCACCTACTGCTCCAAGTGCCAGGTGCACTTTTTTGACCATATCTCCTCTAATAATAAACTTCTACCAAAATGAAATACTACACTATATGCACAATTTACCTCCTGGAGAGAGGATGACAGAAAGAAGGAATGACACATAACAGAGATTAATCATGGTGCTTAATACACCACTGGAATCACAGTGGTGAGTGCAGTATAAGAACCTACGTATAACTGAATAGAATTGATATCAGTGGAGTTATTGTTCTTTTATGCTCATCAGTGACATCAGAATTGGGCCTAGTAGTCCTACCAATGAACACAGTATTGTAAGAATGATCCAAACACATTTTGAAAGAAGATTAGAGTATTGAAGTAACATGTACAAGTAGTTGGCCCTGTCAACACTGGTTCTCCACTTGTGAGGTAACTCCCTTCTCTTCATGTATCAGTATAATAATGCCTGCATCTGTCATTTTCACTCCATACATCCGATGAAGTGTGTTCTAGCCCACAAAAGCTTATGCCCAAATAAATCTGTTAGTCTTTAAGGTGCCACCGAACTCCTTGTTATAAGACGGTTCAGTAACAGAATGGGAACCTGATGCTGAGTTTTGAAATGAGATTTTTCTAACATACAATTTATAGCAAGTCTACTGGGTTAAACTTGTAACTTCTCTTTGGAACAAAAACCACTTGACAGGATATTTGTATGTAGTGCTTTTCTCTTGGGTATTACAATAATAAGTGCATTTTCTGCTGGGAGTTACATTAGTGGTACAACATTGCATGGTTATGTATGAGAACCAAAGAGAAATAAGGGGGAGCTGTTCAGGCTTTTGGTTGCCAGGCTTGTATCCACCCAAGCCCTCAAAGGTTCCAGACCCTTGCGGATTAAAAGAAATGAGACGCAGTATCTGTTTATCATTTTTTTAAAAACAGAAACAAAATTTTGAAATATGTCACCAAAGCTAAGCAATTAATACTAATATTAAACTGCACTAAGATTAAAGCATTACAGCTATAACATTAATATCAAGTCAGTATTAGACTGGACTTAAATCAGCAATTAAGTTAAATCATCAAATTAATAGTAAAAATAATCAATTCTTATGAATACTAAAGATGATTCTAAGAAGGTGGCTGTCCGTTTGGTTATAAATCCAACTAAAGGATTTGATCAAAGTCAATGAGATCTACAACTTGGAGCTGATTAAATGTCTTAATATTGAAACCAAATTATCTAAAGTCTGAACCACAACTTCAGTGCCAATTATAAAGCTTTCTGCTTAGAACTGTGTTGTTGTGTGGTGGCTAATCCTTTCCTCCAGGCCACCCCCCCAGACATATTATAACACAGACTTTACTATAACACTCTTGATAAGCAAAACTTTGACAATTCTTATTTACCAGAAATTACAGAGGACAAGTTCAACTCTCTCAAGACTTTTAAACATAGGACACAGAATACACTCTAATTAATAGTTATATTAGCCAATAATTAGGGCTGCAAACAACTAAAGACAGCAGTTAGGAAGTATTGCGATAGCACATAAGCAAGTCAGTGCCACGTAGGAATTTTTACCATAGGTATTGTCATACCACAGCAGATTACTGGCCCATTTTTTAAAGTTGTTTAACTGAAAAATTGGACTGGAAGTCTTATGGTAATAAATTTTGTTGAGATTATTCCCCTCCATTTTTCCTGCACCCACTAGAGCCAGAAATGCTGTGATTACAGCCTTTTTGATACCTTCCCCACTATTCCTGAAGAGAACCTGGGAGAGGAGGAGTGTGTAAAACATAGAATGATCACTATTTTGTGAAAAAAGAAATTACCAATGACTGGTATTATTAATGGAGCAAAGAGGCAGGATTCAAAATGGCATGACAATATGGTAGCCTGGTGCCATGCAGGACAGCTGGCAGCACTGTGCAGCATAACAGCTGCCGAACACATCAGTGGTCAATCAGCACATAGTGCACAATAGAGAAAACTATAGTAAATAAGTGGTAAAAATTCGATCACCCACAGGACCTTAAGGAGATAAAATAGTTTTTAATAACATAAAGAGAGCAGTTATTGTAGAGAAGAGAGAATGAGAATTGGAGCTAAAATAATACGTCTGTGTCCTAACACTCGCTGGCTGTTACTCTGAAAGTCTCAGCTTCCTAGTCAGTCCTAAGAGGATAAAGGGAAATAGGGGTGGGGAGAAAAGTTGCTTCAGCACCACAATCCCAACCATAAAAAGAAAGTGCTAAAGTCAGTGATTAGTTTGTCAAATTCCTGGAAGGTTGGGGAGAGCGGAAGCCACATAAAGGGTCTGAAGCGCCAGCTGAGGTAAACCGTGTGTTGCGTAACATGTTTAAGCAAATGATAATACAAATCACAAAAACCATATTGAAAGGAGAAGGAAAATGTACCCATGGGGTAAGGAGTTACTGAATGTTTAAAGCCAGGGATCACATACAGTTTAGAGGGAGAAATTTCCCTGGCTGCACTTACCTCTCCCTTACAAATTAATCACTAGCTAAAATACATTCAACTTAAAATGTGGCTAAAAAAATGGTAGCATGCACAAGACTGATTTAGATGTGGTTTTTCATTTAGAAAAAAAAAACCCAAACAAACAAACATTTTCTACTTCAAGAGACTCAAGGCTAGACCTTCAGTTACACCAGAGCTCCAAGAGTGGAGGGCACTTGTACAGGGTGATGTTTAAGCAGTGATGTGCCGTCTGTGTATGCAAGGCATGCATTGCATGCCCCAGGACCAGCTGAGCCTACGGGACAATTCCGTTTGGCCATTCAGTGCTAATGGAGGGTGCCATTTTGTTCTACAGACGTGCAAGCTCACACTGCATCGAGGACAGCATTTTGCATGCAAGTGTAGCGTTGAATGCCTGACTAACTGTGTTACGGCACACCGCTGTGTTTAAGGAAGATTTAAGGCCCCTTTTTCATTGAAAGATCAGTTCAAAGAGGCAGTAGCACGAGCCTGAGTCTGATCCGCAACATGTGTTTGACTAACACTTGTTCACTTTAAAACTATAACTTCTCTTCCCCTCCCCCAATCCCAGGAAGTCTACTGCAAACAGATACTCCACATCACTTGATTTTTCAGATTCTGTGCGCCTTATTCCTGTCTCTGTCACACCAGGATTAAGATGGAGTAACTCTATTGAAATCAGAGGCGGTACAGTGGTGTAAAACTGGTGTAACAGAGTGGAGACTCAGACCCACTGTGCTTTTTCACTGGCTACTCCCTTTATGCTGGGGTGGCTCCAAAACAAGTTTACATCATGGGTCGCTTTTTATCCACAAATGTGACTGGGACGGAGGCTCTGAAGATCCAGTGCTGGAAGAAGAAGATGACTTACCCACTTCCCTGATTGTATTTAGGCTAATCTCTAATCTCCCAAGGGTGGGGAAGGGGAAGGCAGGGGTTCTGTACCTGCAGAGATAGCCCATGGAATCATGTGAGAGTTAGACCTTTGCCCCGCTTAGGTGAATGCCCAGGGTCACTGCTAGCAGAGATTATCAACACTTTGCTCAGCAAGCCTGACTCCCCAGCAACCATAATCTGCCTGATGGTCCAACCATGCTCAAGTAGCAATCAGTAAATACAACTTTGCAACTGCCACCTCATCTCCAACCTCTCCTTCCTGGGCAAGATCTCTGAGCAGGTGGTTTTAGGCTAACTCTGGCAACACCAGTCTCTTGCAACAATTTAGATTCCTTTCAGTCTGTCTTCAGACCAGGATTTGGCATAGAAACAGCACCAGCGACAATGATGAATGGTTTCCTCACAGCTGTGTACAAAGATCAAATGTCCTTGCTGGTGCTGTTAAACTTTCTGGCAGCCTTCAGTACTATTGATCATCATGAAGCACTGCCTGCAGGACCCAGTATTAATGGATGGAATGGTATTAAGTTGGTTTAGCTCCTTCCTATAAGTTAAACCCCAGAGGGAAGTAATAAGGAGAGGCGCCTATTCACTGGAAGCCCTCTCAGAAGAATGGACATACTGGATCAGATTTCAGAGTAGCAGCCATGTTAGTCTGTATCTGCAAAAAGAACAGGAGTACTTGTGGCACCTTAGAGACTAACACATTTATTAGAGCATAGGCTTTCGTGGGCTACAGCCCACTTCATCGGATGCATAGAATGGCACATATAGTAAAAAGATATATATATATATATACACACACAGCGAGAAGGTGGAAGTTGCCATACAAACTGTAAGAGGCTAATTAATTAAGATGAGCTATTATCAGCAGGAGAAAAAAACTTTTGTAGTGACAATCAAGATGGCCCATTTAGACAGTTGACAAGAAGGTGTGAGGATACTTAACACAGGGAAATAGATTCAGTATGTGTAATGACCCAGCCACTCCCAGTCCCTATTCAAACCCAAGTTAATGGTATCTAGTTTGCATATTAATTCAAGCTCAGCAGTTTCGCATTGGAGTCTGTTTTTGAAGCTTTTCTGTTGCAAAATTGCCACCCTTAAATCTTTTACTGAGTGGCCAGAGAGGTTGAAGTGTTCTCTTGCCGGTTTTTGAATGTTATGATTCCTGATGTCAGAATGTGTCCATTTATTCTTTTGTGTAGAGACTGTCCGGTTTGGCCAATGTACATGGCAGAGGGGCATTGCTGGCATATATCACATTGGTAGATGTGCAGGTGAATGAGCCCCTGATGGCATGGCTAATGTGATTAGGTCCTATGATGGTGTCACTTGAATAAATATGTGGACAGAGTTGGCATCGGGCTTTGTTGCAAGGATAGGTTCCTAGGTTAGTGTTTTTCTTGTGTGGTGTGTGGTTGCTGGTGAGTATTTGCTTCAGGTTGGGGGGCTGTCTGTAAGTGAGGACTGGTCTGTCTCCCAAGATCTGTGAGAGTGAGGGATCATTTTCCAGGATAGGCTGTAAATCGTTGATGATGTGCTGGAGAGGTTTTAGTTGGGGGCTGAAGGTGACAGCTACGGGTGTTCTGTTATTTTCTTTGTTGGGCCTGTCCTGTAGTAGGTGACTTCTGGGTACTCTTGTGGCTCTGTCAATCTGTTTTTTCACTTCAGCAGGTGGGTATTGTAGTTTTAAGAATGCTTGATAGACATCTTGTAGGTGTTTGTGTCTGAGAGATTGGAGCAAATGCGGTTGTATCTTAGAGCTTGGCTGTAGACAATGGATCATGTGGTGTGTCCTGGATGGAAGCTGGAGGCATGTAGGTAAGTATAGCGGTCAGTAGGTTTCCGGTATAGGGTGGTGTTTATGTGACCATCACTTATTAGCACAGTAGTGTCCAGGAAATGGACCTCTGGTTTGAATAGAGACTGGGAATGGCTGGGTCATTACACATATTGAATCTATTTCCCTATGTTAAGTATCCTCACACCTTCTTGTCAACTGTCTAAATGGGCCATCTTGATTGTCACTACAAAAGTTTTTTTCTCCTGCTGAAAATAGCTCATCTTAATTAATTAACCTCTTACAGTTTGTATGGCAACTTTCACCTTCTCTCTGTGTGTGTGTATATATATATATCTTTTTACTATATGTGCCATTCTATGCATCCGATGAAGTGGGCTGTAGCCCACGAAAGCTTATGCTCTAATAAATGTGTTAGTCTCTAAGGTGCCACAAGTACTCCTGTTCTTTATACTGGGTCAGACCTATTCATTTAGCCCAGCAGCCTGGTCTTATGGTGCCCCATTGATTATCCTCATTTCACCAAGTTTCTGTCATTCATTTAATGCCAGGCACTTTTAATATTTAGACTTCTAGCATTTGTATACAAGCACTTATGCATTTTGTCAATATTCAGTTGCTTGCCTTCATATGTTAATTTTAAATGGGACTTTTGACATTTGACTGTTCCCCACTAGCTCCTACCAGTACTTTACCAACTTCTTTCCTATCCTCTTTACCAGGATATAGACTTCCTCCTTTAATAAATTCATCCTCATTGGATGTCTCTGCCCAACCCGGGGGCTCCTCCACCATGAGGTTTAGTTTCCTCCTCTCTACTTTTCAACTTATGTTGTGATGTTGTCGGAGACAGTATGAACTTGTATGGGATAGTACAGTATCCAAGAAACACCCATCCTTACATCTCCTACTCTAGTGAAGACATTGCTGTCTCTTTGCTGGCCTAGGGTCTGAAGTAAATAGGAATCTGGATGAACAATGGCTGGCTTACGACAAAAAACAGGTAAAACTGAAATGATTCTAGTGACAAGGGAAAGCAATTGGAGGGAAAGGCAAAAATGTGATCTCATCTGATATTGAAGCACTTGCCCTTTCATAATCAATGTGTTGCATTAATGATCAGTTTTCCATGATACATTACTACAATGAATTCCCAATAGCAGCAGTACCAGAAACACCTTATTTTTCAGTTGCTTGGTCAACTGATGGTACCCCTTTCTCTCAGAGAGGGACCTGGCTAAAGTGATCCATTCTGATACCTCAAGACTGGATTTCTGCAAGCCACTTTAATTCACACTAAGCCAGAAGTAACAGGTTGTGCTGAATCAGGACCTAAATCAATCAAATCCCCACCAGTTTATATTAATTGAGCTCTGATTGAAAGACATGCAGTTGGCAGAGTGGAGACATAGCTGAGGGGATAATTGGGTTTCCAGCACCCAGGACTATATAAGCAAACAGAAAAGGACTGCTCAGAGGACAGTAGGGAGCCTGAAGGAAGGCAGGAGTGGTGGTGGCGGCGGCGGCGGCGGCGTACCCTTCCCCAGAAGCAAGTTTAGATTCTACTACTGATTGTAAATTTAATAGATAATAAAGCACAGTGGTGGTTAAGAAGACCTGGAGCAGTTGTGGACAATGATAGCCAGCCAGAGATTACAGATGGTTCAGAATGCAATTGCCCATTTGTTGAGCAGCCTAAGGAAGCATATCACAGCAGCATTCCACACTTCTCCAGTTACTTGTCCAATCCCAGGTGTAGATTTTACAACTGTTCTCTTAGAAGGCTGAAAGTGCTGCTCAATCTGAAATGTAACTCTGTAATAAAGGCATTGTGGGGTTGCATTGTATTGTTTCTCTCTCATTCTATATCAAATTGTCTCTGTTTCCAAGGGGAAAAAAAGACTCTTTCTAACTGCCAGCCCTGCAGCATCCCTGTGGGCTGGGAATGTCAAGCGAGATTTGTCCTTCTCATGTATCATTACCAGAATTAAAGATGCTGAGTAGAGCTGGTGAAAGTTTTCTAAAGGACTGTTTCGGCATCAGAAAATGCTGATTCATCAAAGGTGAACCTTTCCACAGAAACATGTCCATTTTAAGGACATGGCATTCTGAAAAGAAAACAGAATGGAACAATTTGATTTTCCGTTCCAAAATCACTTTACTCTGATTTTTTACGTTTTATATAATATCATACATAATTCTTAAAAAGTCAAAATCAGAATGAGACACACTGATTTATCAAAATGAAACATTTCAGTTGACCCAAAACAATATTTTTCCAGAATTTTGTTTTTCATTAAATTTTAATTGGGGGTGGGGTTGTTCCATTTTGGAATGGAAAAAAATGTCAAAACCACAGACTATTCTGCAAAATGGAAAATGGAAAACCCAGTTCTATTCTGCAGGTCATTTCATGCACTCAATGACACTTGCTCAAAACCAGTGTCTTTAAATTTGCCCATAATTACACCTCTACAGCACTAGTGATGGCTAATGCAGTTTCTCAGGGTTAACCCAGGTCATCATCTGCAGGCAATGGTGTTGCACAGTGGTAAGTGAAAGCATCTTTTCACCTGCAGAATCTTTTTTTCACTGCACTGATCTTCATTATCATTACCCTTGCCCTCATCATTACTTATTCATTCTTCACCCCCAATGACAAAAGGGCATCACTGAGCATAATATTTAAAAGAACCAGGGTTTGAGCAACTCACCCCATCCTCTTTCTCCATCCTCACTCTCAGCTCTTGCTGTAAATATCACTTGAAATAAATGACCTAAAAACCCAACAACATTCAGAGACAGAGCGATCCACCGCTTTATTAAGCATCTTCAAATATTTTAAACGTAGTCTTCATTTAGAACATTATTAGCAGACATTAGTCATTATTAATGGAGATGAAAAGACCAAAGGCCCAAATCCACAAAATTACAGAAATACCAATCACGTTCTGGAGAAATTGGCCACAAGTATGTTTCATTCCATTATTAGGAACAATGAAAAATCTCTCTTGCTCTCCACCCTCTTAGGCTTCCCCCCCCTTGCTGAGCTATGAAATCTGAAGGAAAAGAAAAAGCCATCTAAATCTAAAAAGAGATTGGCCTGCTTATTCAGCATAATAAAGGCTGTTTCAGTGTGCAGTGAAGCTGAGACAGCGTTACAGTGTTGACGGTGGGAACATTATTTCACTGGGGAAGTATATGTGAAAGTACAAAAGGAACATTAACCAAAATCCCCTGAATTTTAACATCTTTCTGGCAAGAGTTTTTGTATGGGCACATAAGCATGGTTACACATACCACATACATGACCTGGCATATGCATAAACACAGGGCTCTATGTATATATATATACAAATGTCTTTATTCTTTTTTTTGTACAGTACTTATGATCTTTTATGTGCATGTATACCTGAACTTTCATACACATATGCACAGGGACATGGCTCGGCATGAACCCATAGCCTTGGTTACACATGCCTACATATCTACACGTTGGAAAAGGGATCCCTTCTACGTTGCTAGTTTAATACGATATCAATTTGGACAAATTGCCTCAAAATTGGGAAGGGAAATGCTAAGCACTAAAATACTCTCTCTCACTGTTTCTTCAGGACTGAACAGAAATAAAGGCACTGCAGGATAACACTGGAAATAAATCCTTTTGATACCCTGGAGGGTGTTTAATGAAGAATTATTAAAACCAAACAGCTAAGTTTCCTGGAGTGAACTTCGACTCCCTTTGACTTGTGACCCTCTCTTCTATCTCAGAAGATTCTTCTAATGTTGATAATTATACTGATGGCTGGCCTGAGAAAATAGGCCACAGAAATAAGCTGAGTGTGATTCCATTAATTGCTCCACTAGTCAACCAGCCAGGCTCTTTATTCATGCCTTAGAAACCTTTCATGAAATGAGTAGATTATTTCTAATGCCTATTAGATGGGATGAACTCATCTCAAAGAAGCAGAAAGTGGGCGTTAATATATGGCATCTACATTTTTAAAAGAAAATTAAGAGAGACTCACTTCCTGACCTGTAGCTAAATATTCTGCTTAGTTTTGCTAGTGGTGAATTCTAGCATTCTTAACATGCTGCTAACAGACAAGCAGCAAAACAATTTACTGGTTTACTGCTTTTGATTTTATGCTAGTTGCAGTTGCACGATGTCAAACAAAAATAATTACAAATATGGCAGTATGCAAATCAGACAAAAGTATTTTTAAATAAGTATTTCCCATGCATATCCTGTTCTAGGCTTCAGAGAACTAATAGATAAAACACTGAAATTTTAACTCTGAGGTCAAGGTTGAAGTCCTAACTAAAATATGAATTGTTGGTTTAAGCCACAAGACATGCTTGGGCACAAATACCATGCAATTCCCAGCTCTAGAGAGGACTGACTGCACACTGGTAACTGACTTACCTGTCTCAGGTTGGGATATTGACTTGAAAATTATCACCTGTTACTCAGGGGCAAAGACATGCACTTTGCTAGTCATTATTAATGGAGATAAAAAGACCAAAGGCCCAATTCCACAAAGATATTTAGGCTAACTCCCATTGGGATCCTTTCTGGATCTGGGCCAAATAGAGGATCCACACCCTGGTGCTGTACAAGGCTAAATAAATATGCCTGCAGTCATCAATCACCAAACAAACACATAGCACAAAATAGAGGAATAGTATCTATAAATTAAAGCATTGGGAGAGTTCTCCTTCCTCTCTGGGGCTTGAGGGAGATCAGCCTCCTGAGATCTCCCCTTCCTTCTTCCTCTTCACTGGATAATAAAATAAAGACTCCTTAGATGGGAGAATATGAAAGAGGAGGAGCTAGTGCCTGCCTGGGGAGTATACGTGGGTCCCATTCTTCCCACTAGTAGGAGCATCAGCATCAGCATCTGAGGTGGGAAAAATTGTCCATGCTGGGAATCCCCTAGCTGCCCTCTTTCTTCTGCTGCAAGACAACCTCCACTGGGTCTTCCTCCCTCAAGGGAGGTAGAGGGCTGGACGCCTTCCAACTGTCCTGTCCTTCTATGAGGAAAGGGAGTGCCTACTTCCAGCCTATCTTCCACTGATCAGAATCCAGGGAAAAAGAGAATGGCTCTGTCAGTTTTGCCCCTGTTCCACCCTTCCCCACCAGTCTCTCCATAGTGGGATGTGTGGTTGGATCAGCTGTGGGAAGGATGGTTGAGAGTCCAAAAGTTATGCCCTTACACAGCTCCACACGGATACACACTTATTCCTTTGGCTTCATTCTTTTCTCCTTGCCATGTCCCACAACACAAGATGTCACCTCACCCTATTATTTTGTGGTAGTAAATCTTTAAGTTATGGTAACATCTGAACACCCTCATTGGGGTTGAAGCCCCCGGTGCTGTACACACATAGAAGAAAGACAATTTCTTTCCCCAAAGCCTTGCATTCTACAAGCATCTGCATCCAAGACAACATGTAACCACACAAAATGCTAATGCTTGTGCTCTCACCTACATTAGCCACTGGTTATATCAGAGTTTGATCACAGGGAGACAAACTTGCCCAGAGCTTTCTAATAAAGACAGAAGTAAAATAAACATAATAATAATAAGATGACTATCACAACAGATTAAATTGCAGGCACCAGCAATAACTTGACTACACACATAGTAAAACAGAATGTTATATTTTTGTTTCATACTCCATTACATTTATTTGTCCTTTCCTTTTACTGTCATATATCTAGAGGGGTTTTGGTGTTGGGGGAGGAGGGAGGTACCAAAACTTGCATGTAAAATATACTTTACACAACATCTTCTTTCTCTCTCTCTCTATTAACTCTCTTGCCTCGTTATATGTTTCATTTTGGCCCAAAGAAATATTCCAGGATCCTTTCCCCTGGCCTCTTCCAACACGATTTGTTTTATTTCATTATTCTTGCAATTTCTTCAATTGCATCTCACCTCAGAAAGTCCTGCAAAAACATTTAAGGGATGAATGGTGTCACACACCCTATAATTGTCCCTATAATTTTAGATGAATTAGCAGGTCTGTCAAGGTTCCTCCCCCACTCTGAACTCTAGGGTACAGATGTGGGGACCTGCATAAAAAAACCTCCTAAGCTTATCTTTACCAGCTTAGGTCAAAACTTCCCCAAGGTACAAAATATTCCACCCTTTTGTCCTTGGATTGGCCGCTACCACCACCAAACAAATACTGGTTACTGGGGAAGAGCTGTTTGGACACGTCTTTCCCCCCAAAATACTTCCCAAAAACCTTGCACCCCACTTCCTGGACAAGGTTTGGTAAAAAGCCTCACCAATTTGCCTAGGTGACTACAGACCCAGACCCTTGGATCTTAAGAACAATGAACAATCCTCCCAATACTTGCACCCCCCCCTTTCCAGGGAAATGTTGGATAAAAAGCCTCACCAATTTGCATAGGTGACCACAGACCCAAACCCTTGGATCTGAGAACAATGAAAAAGCATTCAGTTTTCTTACAAAAAGACTTTTAATAGAAATAGAAGTAAATAGAAATAAAAAAAAAATCCCCCCTGTAAAGTCAGGATGGTAGATACCTTACAGGATAATTAGATTCAAAACATAGAGAACCCCTCTAGGCAAAAACCTTAAGTTACAAAAAAGATACACAGACAGAAATAGTTATTCTATTCAGCACAATTCTTTTCTCAGCCATTTAAAGAAATCATAATCTAACACATACCTAGCTAGATTACTTACTAAAAGTTCTAAGGCTTCATTCCTGGTCTATCTCCGGCAAAGACAGAATGTAGACAGACACACATACACTTTGTTTCTCTCCCTCCTCCCAGCTTTTGAAAGTATCTTGTCTCCTCATTGGTCATTTTGGTCAGGTGCCAGCGAGGTTACCTTTAGCTTCTTAACCCTTTACAGGTGAGAGGAGATTTCCTCTGGCCAGGAGGGATTTTAAAGGGGTTTACCCTTCCCTTTATATTTATGACACGCCCCCCAAATCTCAGCTAGGGTGAAACACTGGCTGGGATTTCTTCCTGGAGCTCTAGGAAAAACAGAGTTAATAAGACACATGCATCTCTAAATATACTACCAAGTACATAAAGACTAACAATATTTTCCACATCTCAAGGACGATTTTAACCAGTTGATTCTGGGAAACTTTCACGTGAGAGTGCATCAGCCACTTTGTTAGAAGCTCCTGAGATGTGTTGGATGTCGAAATCAAAATCTTGGAGAGCTAAACTCCACCGAAGAAGTTTTTTGTTATTTTCTTTGACGGTGTGAAGCCACTTCAGTGCAGCATGGTCGGTTTGCAGGTGGAAACGCCATCCCCAAACATATGGGCGTAGCTTTTCCAGAGCGTAGACAATGGCGTAACATTCTTTTTCAGTGATTGACCAGTTGTTTTCCCTCTCAGACAGTTTTTTGCTGAGAAACACTACAGGGTGGAAATCTTGATCAGGTCCTTTCTGCATTAAAACTGCTCCCACACCACGCTCGGATGCATCTGTGGTTACTAGGAATGGTTTGTCAAAGTCTGCGGCCCTTAGTACAGGGTCAGACATGAGTGTCGCTTTAAGCTTGTTAAAGGCCTTCTGACACTTTTCGGTCCATTGCACAGCATTTGGCTGTTTCTTTTTGGTTAGGTCTGTCAGTGGGGCGGCGATTTGGCTGTATTGCGGTACAAATCGTCTGTAATAACCGGCCAAGCCTAAGAAGGATTGAACCTGTTTCTTTGACCTTGGGACAGGCCACTTTTGGATAGCATCCACTTTGGCCTGTAGGGGGCTGATAGTTCCTTGACCCACCTGGTGTCCAAGGTAAGTCACTCTGTTTAGGCCTATTTGACACTTCTTAGCCTTAACAGTTAGTCCTGCCTCCCTTATGCGCTCAAGGACTTTTTGTAGATGTTCCAGGTGGTCTGCCCAGGAATTCAAAAATATGGCCATATCGTCAAGGTAGGCGACTGCATATTCTCCTAATCCCGCTAGGAGACCATCTACAAGTCTTTGGAAGGTGGCAGGTGCATTTCGCAGCCCGAAAGGGAGTACATTAAATTCATACAGCCCGAGATGTGTGGTGAAGGCTGACCTTTCCTTGGCAGACTCATCTAGCGGTACCTGCCAGTACCCCTTGGTTAAGTCCAAGGTAGAGATGAACTGGGCCCGTCCCAGTTTCTCTAATAGTTCATCTGGGCATGGCATTGGATAGTTGTCTGGGCGAGTTACAGCATTTAGCTTACGGTAATCCACGTAAAAACGTATTTCCCCATCTGGTTTGGGAACTAGAACCACTGGAGATGCCCATGCACTTTCAGAGGGGCGGATTACCCCCATCTGTAACATATCCCGGATCTCCCGTTCTATAGCAGTTTTAGCTTGAGGAGACACCCGGTAAGGTTGGACTCTAATTGGGCGAGCACTACCTGTGTCAATGGAGTGGTATGCCCGTTCAGTCAGTCCTGGGGTGGCTGAGAACGTTGGCGCGTAGCTAGTGCACAGCTCCTGGATCTGCTGTCGCTGCATACGCCCAAGGGTCATGGAGAGGTTCACCTCTTCCACACCACCAGCACATTTCCCTTCGCAGTAGACACCTTCAGGCCACTCAGCGTCGTCTCCTCCCTGGGCTGTAAACTGACAAACCTTTAATTCTCTGGAATAAAAGGGTTTTAGAGAATTAATATGGTACACCTTAGGCTTTCGGTTGGAGGTGGGGAATGCTATGAGATAATTAACAGCTCCCAGGCGCTCCTGGACCGTGAATGGCCCTTCCCACGATGCTTCCATTTTATGGGCCTGGAGCGCCTTTAAGACCATGACCTGGTCCCCTACTTTGAAGGAACGCTCTCTGGCATGTTTATCATACCAGGCTTTTTGCTCTTTTTGAGCATCCTGTAAGTTTTCTTTAGCAAGGGCTAAAGAGGTTCGGAGGGTGTTTTGTCGGTTGGTTACAAAGTCCAGAATGTTAGTTCCTGGAAAAGGTGTAAATCCCTCCCATTGCTGCTTCACCAACTGCAATGGCCCCTTAACCTCACGGCCATATACAAGTTCAAATGGGGAAAACCCTAAACTGGGGTGTGGTACAGCTCTGTAGGCAAAGAGCAACTGCTGCAACACTAGGTCCCAATCATTGGAGTGCTCATTTACGAATTTACGTATCATGGCCCCCAAAGTTCCATTAAACTTCTCCACCATGCCATTTGTTTGATGGTGGTAAGGAGTGGCAACCAAGTGATTTACCCCATGAGCTTCCCAAAGGTTTTTCATAGTTCCTGCCAGGAAGTTAGTCCCTGCATCTGTGAGGATGTCGGAGGGCCAACCTACCCTGGCAAAAATGTCTGCTAGTGCCTGGCACACACTTTTAGCCCTGGTGTTGCTTAGAGCTACTGCTTCCGGCCATCGGGTGGCAAAATCCATGAAAGTCAGTATGTACTGCTTTCCTCTGGGTGTCTTTTTCGGAAAAGGACCCAGAATATCCACAGCTACTCACTGAAATGGAACTTCAATGATGGGGAGTGGCTGGAGAGGGGCTTTGACCTGGTCTTGGGGCTTTCCCACTCTTTGGCACACCTCACAAGACTGGACATAGGTAGAAACATCCTTGCCCATTCCCTCCCAGTGGAATGACCCCCCCAAACGGTCTTTGGTCCTGTTCACCCCAGCATGGCCACTAGGGTGATCATGGGCTAAGCTCAAGAGCTTGGCCCGGTATTTAGTTGGAACTACCAACTGTCTCTGAGGATGCCAGTCTTCCTGGTGTCCACCAGAAAGAGTTTCCTTGTATAAAAGTCCTCTTTCTACAACAAACCTGGATCGATTAGAAGAGCTGAGAGGCGGTGGGTTGCTCCGTGCCGCCGTCCAAGCTCTCTGGAGGCTTTCATCTGCTTCCTGTTCGGTCTGGAACTGTTCCCTTGATGCTGGAGACATCAGTTCCTCATTGGATTGTGGACCTAGGCTTGGTCCCTCTGGAAGCGATATAGGGGATGGAGCTGTTTCTGTTGACTGTGAACCGCTCTCCGCTGGTGCACTATGTTGGGATTCAGGCTCCGGCTGAGCCTCTTGTGTCGGTTATCGGCTGCTGCCAGTTCAGGGTCGGTGGGGCCCTCTGGTGTTGAGGTTGCAAGTACTGGATTCAGTGCTGGCAATGGGTCTGGTGTTGGTTGTTCGGCTGGTTCCGGTTCTGGGACTGGTTCCGTCTGGGTCTCTGGGACTGGATCCACTACTGCTGTTGCAGACATTGGTCTGGGGTCCGGGTCCATCACCTCTGACCGGGTCCTGATAGAAGTTTCCGGAACAGAGCTGGGCCTCACGGCTTGTTTAGCCTGGCTGCGGGTGACCGTTCCCACCCTCTTGGCCTGCTTCACATGATTGGCCAAGTCTTCCCCCAACAGCATGGGGATGGGATAATCATCATAGACTGCAAAAGTCCACGTTCCTGACCAGCCCTTGTACTGGACAGGCAACTTGGCTGTAGGCAAATCGAAAGAGTTGGACTTGAAGGGTTGAATTGTCACTTGGATCTCTGGGTTGATTAACTTGGGGTCCACTAAGGAAGCATGGATAGCTGACACTTGTGCTCCGGTGTCCCTCCACGCGGTGACCTTCTTCCCGCCCACACTCACAGTTTCCCTCCGCTCCAAGGGTATCTGGGAGGTATCTGGGCCTGTGGACCTCTGGTGTGATTCCGGTGCAATGAACTGTAATCTGTTGGGGTTCTTGGGGCAGTTGGCCTTTACATGCCCCAGCTCGTTACATTTAAAACATCGTCCAGCTGACGGGTCACTGGGGCGAGGAGGGTTGCTGGAGAACGGGGTGGTGGGATGATAAGGGGTCTGGAGGGTTCTTTGGGAGGTAGGTGGGGCTTTGGGCGGCCCCCGGTAATAGGGTGTGGCCTGGGGTTGTCCCTTCTGGTCTCCGCTCCAACTGCGACCAGTTTTTTTCTTCTCTGCCACCTCCACCCATCTGGCTCCAATCTCTCCTGCCTCGATTACAGTTTTGGGCTTCCCATCTAGGATGTACCTTTCTATTTCTTCAGGAACACCCTCTAAGAATTGTTCCATTTGCATTAGGAAGGGCAAATTTACTGGAGATTCAACACTTGCTCCGGATATCCAGGCATCCCAATGTTTCACAATGTGGTAGGCATGTCGGGTAAATGACACGTCTGGTTTCCACCTTAGGGCTCTGAACCTCCGACGAGACTGCTCGGGTGTTATCCCCATTCTGACTCTTGCCTTGGATTTAAACAGTTCATACTTGTTCATGTGTTCTTTAGGCATTTCAGCTGCCACCTCAGCTAAGGGTCCACTGAGCTGTGGCCTCAGCTCTACCATGTATTGGTCAGTAGAGATGTTGTACCCAAGGCAGGCCCTTTCGAAGTTTTCTAGGAAGGCCTCAGTATCATCGCCTGCCTTGTAGGTGGGGAACTTTCTGGGATGGGAAGTGGTACTTGGAGAAGGATTGCTAGGGTTTGTTGGGATATTCTGCTGAGCCTTTATCTTCTCTATCTCCTCCACATACTTCCTCTCTTTTTCCTTCTCCTCCAGTTCTTTGTCCCTTGCTTCCATAGCTCTCCTGTGAGCAGCCGCTTGGTGTTGTTCTGCCTCTTTTGCTGCCTCTTTCGCTGCCTCCCTTTCTTGTTCCTTCTCCTCCTTCTTCAGCCGCATGAGTTCTATCTGTCTTTCATGTTCCCTTTGTCTTTCCTCAGCCTGAAATCTGGCTAATTCCAGCTGTAGTCGAGACGCGGATTTGGTCATTCTAACCTCTCTGTTTTTAACTAACTTTACACCCAAAGTTTAGAAATAAACAAACAAAACTTGGCTGTAAAATTTTGCTGTGCTGGAATAGAATACCTATTCTCTGATAGTGATTGTCAGCCTACAGAAAAAGACAATTCCCTTGTCTCTGCTCTGGGCCCAAATCAAAGCAAAAAACTTCCAACTACTTGGAAACCTGTTTACCCAGCCCAAAGAAAAAACAAGTTTCCTTTTTAAACTTGTGCTCCTTGTAAAAACTCAAAATCCAAAAAAAAAACCCCCTGCCACTTTTGTCTCCAGGCAAATGGGTAGAACACCCCCCCCCCCCTTCTATTTACTTTTAGGGGGAAAAAAAAACCTCTGGGTTGGAAGACTGTGAATTTCCCTGCAGGAGTTAAGTACCCTGCCTCCAGGCAAAGAAAACCTGCAATTCACAAAGATAATCCCCTTTTGTCTCTGCTTGGCCACAAAGCAGAGAAAAAAACAAGCTGCTTTCAGTTTCAGCTGCTTCTGGACTTCCTTTCCAAAGGAAAGAAAAAAAAAATCTCCTTTTTTAAAATCTGTATTTCTAGTTCAAAAAAATCTCAACTGGATCTCAAAATGATTTCAGGTTAATCCCACCGCTATGCCACCATGTCAAGGTTCCTCCCCCACTCTGAACTCTAGGGTACAGATGTGGGGACCTGCATAAAAAAACCTCCTAAGCTTATCTTTACCAGCTTAGGTCAAAACTTCCCCAAGGTACAAAATATTCCACCCTTTTGTCCTTGGATTGGCCGCTACCACCACCAAACAAATACTGGTTACTGGGGAAGAGCTGTTTGGACACGTCTTTCCCCCCAAAATACTTCCCAAAAACCTTGCACCCCACTTCCTGGACAAGGTTTGGTAAAAAGCCTCACCAATTTGCCTAGGTGACTACAGACCCAGACCCTTGGATCTTAAGAACAATGAACAATCCTCCCAATACTTGCACCCCCCCCTTTCCAGGGAAATGTTGGATAAAAAGCCTCACCAATTTGCATAGGTGACCACAGACCCAAACCCTTGGATCTGAGAACAATGAAAAAGCATTCAGTTTTCTTACAAAAAGACTTTTAATAGAAATAGAAGTAAATAGAAATAAAAAAAAAATCCCCCCTGTAAAGTCAGGATGGTAGATACCTTACAGGATAATTAGATTCAAAACATAGAGAACCCCTCTAGGCAAAAACCTTAAGTTACAAAAAAGATACACAGACAGAAATAGTTATTCTATTCAGCACAATTCTTTTCTCAGCCATTTAAAGAAATCATAATCTAACACATACCTAGCTAGATTACTTACTAAAAGTTCTAAGGCTTCATTCCTGGTCTATCTCCGGCAAAGACAGAATGTAGACAGACACACATACACTTTGTTTCTCTCCCTCCTCCCAGCTTTTGAAAGTATCTTGTCTCCTCATTGGTCATTTTGGTCAGGTGCCAGCGAGGTTACCTTTAGCTTCTTAACCCTTTACAGGTGAGAGGAGATTTCCTCTGGCCAGGAGGGATTTTAAAGGGGTTTACCCTTCCCTTTATATTTATGACAAGGTCTTTCTAGAGACATCCTCAAAATATTTCTATTCCAGGCACATTGTGAGATGACAGTCCTTGATATCCCTGAAGTAGCATCTTGTTCATGAAGCAATGTTAGAGTGCTCATTACAGGTCCAACTGTGGTAATCTAATGTTGGTGAGCCCTTCGTTATGCCAGTAGTCCCAGTTTTAGTGGTGCTACTCATGTGACTTAAGTGCTAACATGAACATTTTTCATTCAACTCTTTTTTTTAGATTGGTCTTCAGCGTCTCTGATGTACCATCACTATACATGCTTGCTTGCCTTGGCCTGGCATGCTTTTCAAGAGGATTCTGTGGAATATCAGTGTTTGCATTTCTTGGTGCCCCATCTCTTCTTCCCTTTTCATTCCACTTGTGAACTTGCTGAGGTCAATTCACTTCCAAGGCTGCAGGTCCCTCAAAAGCAGTAAATCTGCCACAAATGGAGAAACAACTCAAGCCATTAATGTTCCTACAAAGTCTGGGGCCTTGGCGTATGATGTGGGCAGAGCCCGGCTCAGACAGGGCAGAGCTAGGCTGGCTGAGAAATCTGCTGATTTAATGCATTTCTTGGGGAGCCTTTGCTACCAGGATTCCTATGAAGCTCTATGGCTGTAAAATGAAGCTTCCCTTGCTCCCCAAATAAATTTTGAGAGGAGCGGGGGCATGGATCCTTCAGCTTACCCACCCCTGGAAGTGAATATCAGTGCAGCTGGCCACATGGTTGCAATAGGATGAAACTGTACCTCCTGTGCCTTCTGGGATGACTCTACTCTTTAGTTTATTTTTTTTCCTTTTTCAATATTGAAATGTAGTATGACAATAAATACACAATAATTGATTATGACTTATATATTGGGTTTTTCTTTCCTTTTCTGAGAATTGACTTTGTCTTTAATTATTTGATCATAAATATTTAAATCCCTAAAAAAATTCAAAAAACTTTATTGTTGAACATTAACAATAATTAAATAGATTCACTTTGGTTAACGATACCTATTGTTAGCAAACATCTTTTATTCTGCTATCATATAATGAATGTTTTCAATGTGTAATTTATAGACCAAATCCTCAACTGACAAAATAGCTCCATAGTGATTTACACCAGCTGAGGACCTGCTCCTAAAGTCTCACTACTTCTTTTTTTTTTACAAGGTTACTACAGTATGATACTGCAGTGCTCAGTGCTAATGGCTTTGGATGGAAGAGAAAAGGGTTTTGTAAGCTACCATAAAAACATGAGATTCCAATTTTTTAAGGGTTTTTAACTCATTATTTAAATTGAATTTTCCATCCTTGGTCTAATTAATTTAAATTCCATTTTGGAATATTTTGCTTTTCAAAGCACTTTAAAAGTGATGTTTAACATGTTTCCCTACTTCTTCTTTGCACTGAAAGGAGTATTAAAAGTGTCAGCAGATGAAATGTTATGTAACTCGACGGGAACACTAAGCTAGATTCAAAGTAGGGACAATGAAGGCAGAGTTCTAATTTGTAGAATGTTAAGAATTAGAGGGTATTTCTACTCTTTATTTGCAAAGAGAAATTAAGATTGCACTCATTTCTTACCAATCTATGCAAAAGGTTGCAGGTTTCATTAGCAACTATAACTTATTCTCTACCGGCCAAATATAGGCCCCACACAGTCCAAGAATGCAAAGCGCAATTTAATTCCTTTAATTTCAACTGGCCCAGAATTTCACCTAGCCCTTTCAGAGTGCAAAGGTGGAGATTGAGGGGCAGACCTCAGAAAGGTCATGAAAAGGGATTCCACAACTAGATTTGGACAAAAAAATTTGGACAAAAACTTTTTTATTCTTCTGAAAATGCAGATTTGTGTTGACCAAAACATTTAGCAAATTTGTGTTGAGTTTGCAAAATTGTTTCAGTCAATAAACAAAACAAACAAAATCAAAAAAAGACAAAATGTTTCATTTAGAAATTTTCAAAATGAAACAGATTCAAAATGGCCTTTTCTTTTTACTTTTAGTACAATTCGAATTTCTTTTTTAAAAAAATAAAAAGGTTTAAAAAACCTCAAAACCCAAATGAAACATTTTGCTTGGACTGAAATTAATTTTTATTTTTTTACTTTTTCAGTTCACTGAAAAATCAAACATTTCCATTTTGTGCCAACCTGAATCTCTCCTGCCCCCTGGCCCCCCGGTTTGGCCACTTGAACCAAAACATTGGTTGTTCACAGAGCTCTATCCACAACTTCCTATGAGCTGTGGAAGAGTATTATACAATGCAAGAGTATTGTATTCCTTCTCCAGGAAAGGCTTGGGGGGATATTTTGGGGGAAGATGTCTTCAAGTGGGCTCTTTCCCTGTTCTTTGTTTAACACACTTGGTGGTGGCAGCATACTGTTCAAGGACAAGGCAAAGTTTGTACCTTGGGGAAGTTTTTAACCTAAGCTGGCAAGAATAAGCTTAGGGGGTCTTTCATGCAGGTCCCCACATATGTACCCTAGAGTTCAGAGTGGGGAAGGAACCTTGACAAACCCCATTTTTAAAAAAGTGCAAGTCCTGTAGCTGTTGCCAGAAGGTATTCACTGGATAATCAGAAGGCAAGAGAGATGTGTGCCCTTACCTCTCCAGTGGGTGTGCCTCCAATAAGTGGGCAGGTTTCTGTCCTCCCAGGTCTTGAAAAATTCTGTGCAAATCAAAATATAGCTTTGAACAGAGGACCAGAATTGAAACTTATGGGTCAAACCTGGAGCCCTTCACTTAGGCAAAACTCCTCTTTCATTGAAACTCTGCTCAAGTAAGGACTTCAGAAGTAGGCAGTAAAAGCTGATACTAGAGTGTGCCCAGCATTAGCTCACTGGTTTGTACTAAGCTATTTGTCTTAGCAGCCAAACAAATTTTACATTTGCACTTGATATTTGTCTATAGTTAATAAGAAGGAAGGAGCTTATGCTGTTATTTAAAGCCCCTGGAAATCATTTTTCTAATTTTCTAAAAATAGGATTGATATTTAAAGAGTGACTCCCACTAAACCAGAGTACATTTTTGAAATGATTCTTCATGGTAAAGACTGAACAGGGATGGAAGAACACAGTCAAGATCCATGATGTGAGCTCTAACATAATCAGGCCAACAGCCAACCCGGATATAAACTCCAATACAACCAACTCAATCGTCAGATTATAAAATCTGCTACACCTCATTTGAGACTCAGCATGCACATTTTACGACATCCCTTCCTAAGTCCAGGGTACGTGGTCTAGGTTCTTTTTCAGTGTCTTTGTTTTCTCTCAGAGTAATTGTCCTGAGTTTTTAAACCATTTAAAAATCGCTCCTGTTTTCTTTTTTAAGTTGAGCTGCCACCTCTTATGTAATTTTACCTTAATGCTTTATTTTCTCCTTCCCTCTCTTCTGTGCCATTCTCTCTCTCATCTCATCACCTGTTGCTGTCCTCTCTTCTGTGTCTCTCTTCCTCCCATTACACCCGTCAATCTTGTCTTTCCACTATTGGAGTTCTCCCCCCATCATTGCGCTCTCTCACCCAGTACTGTCTATGTATCCCCTCCCTACTCCTCAAACTGTGTCCATGTCTGGTGCCTTCTATTTCCACTAACCCAGTGATGTGTGTGTGTCCCCGGTATATGCCCCTATTCTTTCCACACTTTTCTGCCCAAGGGAAACTGAGTCAGTCAACACTCTACCCGATTGCTGCTCCTCACTGCAAGTTAGCCAATAGAGGCAGTGGTGAAAGAGGAGGTGAGGTTACACGATTGCTTGGTAGTCACAACAGCACCGTCTGCTAGCTTCATCTGTCTTACTTCCTTGACACTGCACGTTGGACAAATGCCTCCTCTCAACTAGGGTTGTCAAAAAAGTCTTAAATTAGGGTTTCCAATGAACCTATCACACTTCTTTCAAGCGTGGGATTGCAGAATATGGTGGGCAGGAAATCACAGATGAAATCAAAGGAATGACACCTTTTATGATAATTGCGCTTTATACTTTTTCTCTGAAAATAAGACAGTTTCCAAGCAAAGGGTTAGTGCTTTTTAAATAAAGAGTCAGCAAACCTATCTCTACAACCTTAATAGGTGGCAGGCAAAGTTACAGTGTTACCGAAATTGTTACCCAGCTGTGGAAAAGTCGTGGCCAAAGGTATGTCCAGCGTTCCTCAGAAAGGTCTCCTTGGTTTTACTGAGCTTGCTAAGACTAATTTCAAGCCATACTGCTGCACCTGAAGTTACACCCAACTGATTATGGCAACATTAATGTTCAGTCTGCCAAATGGCAGTATGGATATTGGGTCAAACAAACGTTTCAGGAATTCATGTCAAATTCACAGAATTCTTTCGGTAGGAAAAAAATCCAAAACAATTCCAAAAAACCCTTTTCATTCCAACATTTTCAAAATGAACCATTTCAATTTTTCAATTCAAAATGACTTTTCATGTCAAAGTTTAGTTTAGTTTTTTTTTTTTAAAGAAAGGAAAAAATGAAAATGAAACAGTTAAAAAAATTGTTTAAGGTTGAATAAGATTTTTTTTTTCAATCTAAAAATAAAATGAAATGTTTTGTTCAATCCAAAACAATGTTTTTAACTTCTTGAGCTCACATCATTTTTTGTATCAAGTGTTTTGGGTTGACCCAAAACAAATTTTATTTTTTGGTTTTTGTCTCCAAACTGAAACTTGCAGTTATTTACATAGCACTAATCTCAGCTAAAACTTTAAGATGAATTGCTACACTCACTTGCACCTTGTGCAACTCCACTAACTTCAACTGGAGCATGGGGAGTACAGATTTTGGTTGTAGAGTCCAACTATGCATCCTTTATTGGCCAGTCACTCTAAACAGCAATGATTGCAAATTAGCCAAAATACAGTCAAGATTTATCAACTATTACTACAGTAAAGAATCTGAGATTTTTTGCCCTCAACTGGGTTTTTTGTTCCTTCCCTTAAGCATCTGGCCACTGACAGAGATAGGAGACCACTGTGTACCATAGTTATCACCATTCTTAAGTATAGTTCAGATAGCACATTGTGGTAACTAACAACTTTCTAATGATTTCATATACTGCAAGGCATTTGTCTCACTGAGCCAGTAAAGATTAATTTCATCTAAGCAATGCAAGCTCAGGGAAGTAAAAATATTAGTTATGTCCACTGGCTGTACCTTTAAATTGCCTTTGTAATTCTGATATTTCTTGGCATTGTATATCCTCTGGATGTTGCAAAAGCTTCTTGTTGTGTGGAATGTGACTATTCTATTTCATACATTCCAGGGGGGGTTAGTTTGATAATAGATTTTTATCTCATAGTATTGCTCATTATCTGCAGTCAAAGCCAATGGGTTGATTTCCCCCTTCCTTTCAATTAGGCTTCTGCATCTGTGGGCCTTGGGAAAGGCTCAGTACTGACATAAATTAACTTAAGTTACCTTTTCAATATTTCAGAAAGATGGGCTAGATCAGTGATGCTCGGTCTTAAAGAGCTACAGAGCCACTTAGTCACCAAAAAGAATCAAAACTAGCCACAAAATAGCTCTCAAGTGAAACCCTGAAAATGAATTGCAATGTTTGAAGCATGAAGCTGTGTCAGATAAACACAACTATGGTGTCTTGATTCAACAGCATAATGGAAACATTGCAACACAATGGCAGGAAGACACTGTGCTGAGATTAATTTGTGGGTCTCAGTGATTCAGTATCACTTCTCCGTCTCCTCCCCCTCTTACTTGCATGTGTGTAGAGTTTTTCCCTTCCCCAATACAGTATTTTGAGTCATCAGGCAAATAAAAGTTATAGCAAAGTTCATTACGTTTCACACTAGCTCCTATGCCAACTTTGAAATTACTCGCCATCACTATTACAGTGTGGTACGTAAAATTACACAAAGGGAAGAGTAAGTGCTCAGATAGCACACTACATAAAAAATGGAGATTACTCAGCAAAGTCTATTGACAACTAGTGGCAGTGATGGTTTGATAAAAGTAGGAATTGGCTTATACATAGCCTTGATCCAAGGCATTTTTAAATGGTTTATATAATTGATCCAGTCTAGAACTAAGGGCTCTTCTGTTTCCAGTAATCCCGTCCTCTGACCCTAGTATCTTTCTTCATATCTTTCAAAATCTATGAACACCTTTAAGTGGTTCTGGTAAGCTTTTCTGGTCTGACAGTGGTCTTAAAATCTTACACGGTCTAGGGTTTTCTTAGAACGACAAACATGCATGGTTTTTTTCAGTAACTGCATTGGGGCCAGGACTTCACCCACACTGTATTAGTAAACACCTCTTTGATCCAGGAAAGCCCTGGAACATGCTGGGGAGCCAACCAGTGTTTAAATTGTAATGAAAGAAGTGCCAGGATCAAGCAATTTGGTGTTGGGGCTCAAGCAATTTTTTTACAGTCATAACTGATGCAGCAAGCCCAGAAGTGCCTGCGCTATGAACTGTCAAACGTACAGGCGTCACGGCTCAGCCCTGGCAAGCCCTGGCGCAAATTAAGCACTAGAGCCAACACAGCAGAAACTACCATTCCTCCTGGAACCCAATCATAAGCAAAGGTTGGTTGCTGGATGCAGAAAGACCTTGTATTGGAGGACACAATGAGGTGAAAGTGTGAGGGAATGGACAGAGAGTCATTGGCTTCAAGCCAGTGCAAGTGACCAGAGCTGATTGTACACAGAGGGAGAATGGGAGATGAGCAGGGGTGTCTGGGGAGGAAATGAAAAGGATCCTGAGCTGGAATAAGAATGGGACATGGAGAAAAAAAATGAAGGTCCAGATAAGCTTCTTGGAGCACAGCCAAACAGAACCTTTGATCACTACTGACCCTACTCTAACCACTGTTACATTTGTGTTCTTGGTAGCAATGAGAGAGTAACTAATTAAAGTATATTGCAAGTGCAGGGACCACCCCATGTGTTTTTATTTGACCTGTAAAGTGGCTACCACATTTTTGGGCACTGGATAAATAAAATAATCATAACTCCTGTGACACAACGGTCAGAATATTTTGTCTGCATATTCACCATATTTCCTGTCAACTACTGATCCCATAGGGCAAAGGCTGAATGATTAGATGATTCAACAGCATATAAAAGTGAATGGAAATTATGTACATGCATGTTTACTTACATAGCTTAAGAACAGAAATCAACCTATCACATTTAATTTTTGCTGTCTCTTCATTTCTCTTGAAAGGACCATTCTGGTATTGTTCCTTCTAGGACTAAAGACTAATCTTTACTCCTGCGTGGAAATTTACGAGTGTCATTCTGCCAAAATAAAGTGTATTTTTATTTGACACCACTCAAAGCTATCTTCCTCCAAGAGGCGAGGAGGAAAACACAGGAAATGATTTTAAAACACAGATGAAACACACATTTATACTTTGCAGCACTTGTGAACAGTTGATTTACTGCCTAGGAAAAAAATATATTAACAGCTAAAGCTCGCTTCATTATGTGTGTAATAAAGTGGCTAATGTTCTTTTCCTCCCTTTTGTAGCAATGGGAAATGAAGATTTGCATTCTGGGTAGAACTTTCTGTTGGGGAAGCAAAAGAGGCCTAGACTGACAATCCCTAAGCCTCAAACCTTGTTAAATGTAGTTTCTGTCCTGGGGACCTAATGCACTGATTGCTTCCCTAGTAGGAGTCTCATTGCTTGCTCCATTCAGTCCGATTACTGAAGGTCTAATTACGTCTATTATGCTGTTCAGTTTCACAGAAGGTTATTGAAGGGTGGGAGGAGGAAAAAACCCAAAAGGGTAGGGGGAAAAAACACAGCCTCCACTATTGAAAAGTGAACTGATGACCAAATCACTTTGTGAGATTATATCTAAACCACGCAGTATGTTACTGTAACAAGACAAAATGGAGAGGGTCCCAATTTTGTATTATTGCCCAGGCAACAGGGAACCAATTACTCTGTCAGAATCTTAGGTGCTGAAGCTTAAAAGCTTCACAGGCCTCAGCTCAACCTAACACATTTTAGCCAGGAAAAAAAAAAGGGGGCGGCGGGGGCATGGAGGAAGCGGTAAGAGAAACATTTTTGACCATGTTGTAAAGCTGCATTTACATTCCAGGCTTCTCAGTCCTCTTTTTTTTCTCTCTAATGTAAGCATCACATGCCATGTTATGCTTCTGTGTAGCCTAGATTAAGACTGTTATCATAGCCTAATAGAGCTCAGACTGGGCAGAGGGGACAGGAGGGGGAAAGAGACTCATTATTTTTAGATGGCTTCACTTTTCCCATAGGGTTCCTATAGATCCTACTTAGCAGCAATTCATTCTAACACTGATTAAGTGGGAAATGCACAGAATCTCAAAAGGTCAAACCTATAATCAGCCACCCTAAGGGATTGACATGGAAAACTTCTTAATCCAAGTTGGATTTATTGCACTCTTATAACAAGGTACAGTAGGTGATGTAACACACTGGGGGAAAAAAAATATAAAGGCTCGCCTTAAAGAAATTCCTATGGCAGACTCCTTTTTATGGCAACCCACCTTACCTTGAACTTTTTGTCGAGATTAGCAATTATTTCCAGAGTTTATTTTGTTTTGATATGTTGTTGGTTTGTTCTCCTGTTGCTGTGTGATGTTTTTGTGCATAATGAATCAGGCCATAAATTAAACTGAAGATCATTATTGGCTGAAATTTTGTGTAATAATAATTTGAAATGTGTATTTTATTTATTTCCATATGTGACTGTACTTAAAGGAACTCATCTATTACTCTGCATGCTTTTGATGTTATCTTTAAAAAAACAGTACAACGAATCCAGCACCAAATCCCCAGAAAAACACCACCCAACACAACAGAATAGAAGGGAACATTTGTCTCCCAAAAAATATATATGTCACATCAAGCTCCAAAAGTGCTGTCCAGACCCCTCAGGCCAGCAGTCATGCACTATTTTGGGCTAAAGGCATCTTGGTTGAATTCGTGTATTGTATTTTTGATGTGTGTTAAAGTAGAAGCATTACAAAAGGTAGGGGGAAAAAACATTCTGAATATACTAGGGTCACTTGAATGAAAAAAGTATCTTGTTTTTAAAAGGCAAATTTTATGGAAGTGCGGGTAGAGATCCATGCGAAATACAATGCATTTGCAAACCAGGGCAAGGATTCTGACTATAATTCTGACTATATATAATGCATTCAGGTATGTTCATGCAATTTACGTTTTACATTTATTTTTAATTTTTATGTAAAAATTTCATTCTGAAAGTTCATCTGCCCCTGCTGCACAACCTTCACCAACCACCGTATTCTTTGTTTGTAGCATCACAATTTGTCACTGTCGAAATTATCATGATACCACAAAGTATAAGGAATAAGCAACCTAGGAAGATGATCTGCTATGAAATAAAGATCTCATTTTAGTCTAATTTTCCTTCTAAAGAAAGGAAAAAAGGCAATAACAGAAAATCAAGACACAGAAGCAATATATATTCTCAATATATGCTTTCTCGAAGCTTTCTGTGCAGCATCAGCTGCTTTTTAAAACTTGTATGGTTTCTGCAGTTTGTTTAGTAGGGCTGAAGTTTATCACAAGGCTCTATAGAGGAGTAAACTGTCACAGAATCACTACCTTCAGTGTTATGATCATTTACACCTGCTGAGTATGTAACCCTATGTGCCTGTAAATATCCGAAGAGGTTTTCTACATGTTGGTAGTCCATCACTGACGAAGATGATGATATTGTCACAGTTCTCATCTATGGCTACGCATATGACTCCGAAGTCCGAACCCTGATGCACAGAGTCAGCCATACTGAGGGCATGGGAAGTCTGTATTTATGATGTTTGATGCTGCAGCCCTGTGGTACCTTTCACATGCAGCCTGTAGATGAATTTGTCGATCCTTCTCCAATCTGTTACATGCTGATCTTGTCAGAGACCACCAGTGAATCCTATTCTGAGCCATTTGCTCAAATTCTTTGGGATTGATGCCAGCCCACCAGAGACTGCTCTTCAGATTATCTTTGAAGTGTTTATATGGATGACTCTTCTTTCTTTTGCCTTGACTCAGCTGCCCATACAAGATATGTTTTGGGAGACAGTGGTCTTACATTCTGATGACATGTCCAGTCCACCTAAGTTGTGCTCTCAGCAACATTTCCTCAATAGTCGTTGTGTTTGCTCTTTCAAAGACCTTAATATTGGTCACACTTTCCTGCCAGCCAATGCTCTTTATTGAGCAGAGGGAGCGCATGTGAAATTGCTCAAGCTGTTTAATGTGATGTCTATAAAGAGTCCACATCTCAGATCCATACAGAAGAGATGTTAGAACCACTGCACTATAGATTTTCAATTTGGTGGAAAGACTAAAGTTGTGTTTGTTAAGGACTTTTGTTCGGTGTTGGCCAAGGGCCTGGCTGGCTTTAGTAATTCTGGAGGGAATTTCCTTACCAAGGGAACCACTACTTGAAATGGTACTGCCCAAATACTTGAACTGATCCACATTTTTCAGCTGTGTGAAAAACGAGACAGGAAAAGCGGGTTTTCTACACAAAGTTAATTGTGTAAGGAAATCTGAACATGAAAACAGGCAACATCTGAGTGAAACTCAGACTTCTTCAAATGTAGGACAGACAACACTGTTGAAATGAAAGGGAAAGTATGGGAGAAAAGCTGTGTTTCACGATTTCACGCTGAAAATGAGTTTGATTTAGGGTGCAGTGAACTTGGCATAAGACTGATGTGTGATAGAGAAACGACATGCCATACTGAAGTTTGTAGCAATCTAGGCAGTGTCTACACTAGACCCCTTACAGCAGCACAGCTGTACTGCTGCAGCTGTGCCACTGTAAGGTCTGCCTGTGTAGCCACTCTATGTTGACAGGAGACAGCTCTCCTATCAGCATAATTAAACCACCCCCAACGAGCATCTCCCACCGACATAGGGCTTTCCACACCGGCATTTCTGTCAGAGTAGCTTATATTGATCAGGGATGTGTTTTTTCACACCCCTCACTGACAAAAGTTTCACCGACAAAAAACGTTAATGTAGACATTGCCTTAGAGTGTTTACCTTAGGGTAAAAAGAAAAGGAGTACTTGTGGCACCTTAGAGACTAACCAATTTATTTGAGCATAAGCTTTCGTGAGCTACAGCTCACTTCATCGGATGCATCCGGTGAAGTGAGCTGTAGCTCACGAAAGCTTATGTTCAAATAAATTGGTTAGTCTCTAAGGTGCCACAAGTACTCCTTTTCTTTTTGCGAATACAGACTAACACGGCTGCTACTCTGAAACCTACCTTAGGGTAGACCTTCAGAGCTCAGGGAGTCTTAAAGCTTGCTGTGTCACATTTTTACATTAAAATGAGTGTAAATTATATTTACACTTACTCCAAAACCTCTTTCCAGCACTCATATGGTATAAAATGGCTTGAGTGTAAATAAGAGTTTAGCCCAAGATTCAAGGCAGGATTTGGTCATATAAGCATCTGATCTTTTGGGGCCTGATTTCCATTTACACTGAAGCCCTGAAACACCACCCTGGCAGTACAAAGGGACCTTAAAATGAGAGTAAATGTAATTACACAATTACAGTTTAGTATAAATTACATTTACACCCACTTTATGGTCTCTTTACAGTACTTCAGTGTAAATGAAAATTAGGTCCTTGAGATCAAGCTGTAAAAGATGCCAATCTCCAAATTTTTTGAGGAGCCTGGTAAACTTGGAAAAAGAAAAGGAGTACTTGTGGCACCTTAGAGACTAACCAATTTATTTGAGCATAAGCTTTTGTGAGCTACAGCTCACTTCATCGGATGCATACTGTGGAAAGTACAGAAGGTCTTGGATCACTCTCTCCCACTCTCTAATTAAAATGAACTTTCTTAAATGGTGAATTTCTTCAGTTCATCCTAATCCATAGATGTCTTCACAGAGATTATGCACAGAAAAGGTCTCTGAGGCCCTGCCAGTACTATGCCTCAATCAAGCGAAGATAGCAACAGATGAAGAGTAATCTGAATCTTTTCGCACATTTCAAATATCTGAAATGCTTTAGCCATGTCCAGCTCTTGTTTTGCATTTCAAAGCGCTGGCGACATCTCCCCCTGAAAACAGCCAGCTATTTCAGCAAATTCCAGCTGAACACCATTCCTGGGGCAGCATAGATGCCAGCAGCACCTAAATAAAGCGTAATGCTGTTAGCTTCTACTTAAGTGATTAAACTGAAAATAAACGTATGAAGCACCCACAGAGAAGCAAGAGATTGTGAGACACATGTTGATAGATATCAATCACCCAGGAGTACAGCAAGGGTAACATAAGGGAATGCTGACACTGTCCAAAGAAAGGTGACTTGGGGGTAAGTGGTCATATTTGAAACCACACTAGATATAGAAACGTACATGGAGCAGTAGCCAAGTGATCTCAAAAACAAAAACAATGCAGAAATTTAGACCTCCCTGTGGTGCTGTGTATAAGAAAGGTGACCATTTATATCACTGTTCTTACCACTGTTACACAATTTCCATAAGTCTTGTACAAAGTATGTCATGTAAAGTATCGATTGAAAAGTTATGATTTGCTAAGTATGATTATCCCATTTATATGCATGTATCATCTTTGTATCTGATGTTACAAATATTGGCATACACGTATTTTATTCCTAGGTGACACTCCCAGATAGATTTAGATCAGGACTATCCAGCTACGTGTTGATGGCCCACTAAGGACACTTGGCTCTCACACTGGGCCATTGAAGAAACTCATCCTGCCCAGTAGGTTTTCCTGCAGATGCCTCTGACAGCAAGGCGCCAATGGCCACCCCCTGTGATTGAGCAAAACAGGTAGGGGCATATGATATGTTCATGTGACCCTGGATTCCATCTTGGGCCAATAACTTTCCATACACAGGGGCTGTGGGCTTAGTTTGGGACAGTAAATTTCCATGCACATGGCAGAGGATAAAAAGAGACCTGAGACATCTCCATTTTGCCTCTTTCCTGCTCCAAGTTCTCTGGACTGTGGATTTACAACTACAAGGAGTATCTTGAACTATGGACTGAGGCCCTTCCAATCTTTTGGAAGCTACCAGAGAGACTTTATCAAACCAGCAGTCAATTCCATCACTTCTATCATTTCTATGTATATGATCTATTAATCATTAATAACACTCTGTTCTTTCATTACTAAAATCTTTACTTAGTTTACTAAGGATTGGCTGACAGCGTGATATTGGGTAAGATCTGAGATACATATTGATATGGGAGCAAGCCTCTGATCATGTGGGATACGTAGAACCTCACATATGGTGAACTGTTTTTCAGTAACCTGTCACTATATTAGACCTGTTTGTCTGGATGGGAGCCAAGAGATGGAATGCCCAAAGGGGACTGTGTTTGGCTTCTTGTTAACCAGAGTGGTGCTACAGAAGCTCTTTTGTTACTGGCTTGATTAATCTAATTGTAGAGTAAGCCACCAGTTTTGGGGGAGTGTGGCATTCACAGTGTGGTCCGTCCTAGGCACACGATCACACTCCCATCAGGAAAGAACTCTTTTTGCTGTGTACCTCAAACAGGCTAAGGTTAGGGATGGAATGGAAGGCGAGGCACCTGATTTGCTGTAACCTTCTGCCAGGTGCCAATGGAAGCAAAAATGCCTGGGTTCAATCTGTCTAGGGGTCCATTTCTAAAATAAAAAGAATTATGGCTCACCACCCCCGACACACACACACAGAGCCATATTCCTATTTTTGCCTCTCAGAAATTAAAATATAACCTCTGGTCACTCTTGCCCACTCTCAGGCACTCAGAGTCCTTGGAAACATTTAGGGGAAAAGGAACAAACAAAAACATTACGTACTCACAAACCCACAGTCACTGTATCAGGAGTGTGACCAACCCCACATTTACAAGTATTAACTGCTCAGTGTGTTGAGATCCAGAACAGGTAGGCACATTACAGTTCCCAGCCATGGATGCAGTTAGAGTCTGTTGTTGTCAAGGAATTTCAGGGGGTGGGTCTCCTCAGCCTGTCTGTTCCAGTCTCGATGATCCCACACTACTGGGTCACGCTCAGATGTGTAGCTACCTGTCCAGTTTCATGACAGCGATGGCCAGCACTGCTCCTGGTCTGGTCAGGCCTTCTTGTGCAGTCAGCTCTGCACCACTACTACCCAATACCACCATTCCAGCCTGGTCCAGTCCTGCAGAATCACTCCATGAAGTGTGCAGAATCTCCAGGTGGGGAACCTAGAACAAAACAGATAAGAATCCCGGCTACCTGGAATAGAACTCTTCAGACAGAGCCCTCTATTTTCTCCCTAAATCCCATTTGAACTTGAATCCTGTTCCCAAACCAGAGTCCCCTACCTGCCACTTACTGCAGGGCATATCCTGCACAATTCCCATGTCCCAGCCCAGTAACAATCTATCATTTATACCACCACTGTATAAATTCTAAATAAATTTAGAATTTGGGGGGGAAGGATAGCTCAGTGTTTTGAGCATTGGCCTGCTAAACCCAGGGTTGTGAGTTCAATCCTTGAGGGGGGCATTTAGGGATTTGGGGCAAAAATTGGGGATTGGTCCTGCTTTGAGCAGTGGGTTGGACTAGATGACCTCCTGCAGTCCCTTCCAACCCTGATATTCTATGATTCTATGAACAAAGCATCGTATATGGATATGTAACATTAGAATTCATGTAGATGAGGCTAGTCAGAGCTGACCTTTCCTTCCTCCCCATCCCTTTCCCCTGCCTGCAAGAGGAAGCAGAGGTTCCATTCTTCTAAGCATACACTGCCTTTGAATAACTTCTCTCATCTCTTTCTCCTGATCCATTTGTCTTGCATCTCATCCTGCATAGCTTGCTCCCAACTCAAACTTAACATGGCCAAAGATGATCTCCTTGTCAACTCTCCCAGGCATTCTCTCCATTTTCTGTCTCTGGTGACACCCCCACCATTCTACCTCTCGGTGAGGTCTGCCTTTACTTATACTGTACGTGCCTTGAGGGAAGGTTTGTGGCTTTATGTGTGTCTATACAGCGCCTAGCACTGGTGGGATACAGGAGGAGAAATCATGATTGGACAGGACTAATATAAATATAAAATAAAATAATAATAATATGCTTCTTTCTCCTCTCATGTTATTTCTTTTCTAGGAATTGAAGGCAGAGATGAAGATTGAAGCTATTGGGGATTTTATTAATATGACAGAATGGATGCACTGAAGTCTCAGTGAGCTTATTTTTGACGTTCTACTAAGAGATGTGAAGGCATGTTTGTCAGGTCACTCTTTTTAATAGAGGAAATGCACACACATTTTCTTTCAAATGTCAAGCATATTGAAGCATGGCATAAATTGAAGGCTAGATGGCTGAGACTTAATCCAGATGAAATGGAAGTGATGTTGGCAGGGTGGGGCAAGCAACTGCATGATGGGGAACAGTATACCAGCCCCCTGGATAAAGTGTGTGCATTTGTTTGTACTGGTTGTTATTAAGTTCCCAATCTTGGTCACATTCCCAGTTGCTCTTAGGTTATCAGGTAGCAGCAATGTCCACCATCTCTCTCAAACCCAGCTCTTGCTACCAGCATCTATGCCTTTGTCATCTCATAATTAGACTATTGCAAAGCACTGTACCTGGGGCTATGCCTCACATCTGTTTTTAAACAGAAGCTAATACAGACTGTGTCTTCTCAGTCGTTAAGCAGCCTATCTCCCTGATAGCCAGTGCTCTCTGATCTGCATTGGCGGCCTATTGGTTGTAGATGATGTTTGAGCTGTTCGTGTTGCCCTGTACAGACTTGTTTCTCTCCCACACCATTCCGTTTCTAGGGTTGGGTCGTGAGATCTAGCACTTTTAATGGGAGGGAGGGAGAGGGAGGGATTGGTGGTGGGGGCTGGTGAGTGGATTTGGATGGTGTTTATAGCTTGTACTTGGAGGTCCTTATTTGAGTCACCCTCTGCAGCTTCTACATCCCATCCCACATGGGATGAACAATGCTGCTGTATGCAGTGGCAGATTATCCACTGGGCCAATGGGCCAATGGACCAGTGGCCCCAGCCAATTGGGGGGCGGGGGGGTACAGAAAAATGGGCTCCAATGCACCCCGACCCACTCTGCCTGGAACTCCAGCTCAGTGTTCTGCTCATCTGTTTTTTTTTTTCAGGATGAAAAGTCATAAAACAGTGATCCCAATCTTCTGTTCATGTTGATGAATATAAGGTTCGTGGTTAATAAAACATTGACCACCCATGATTTGATAAAGGATGACAACCCAGCCTGTGTGCAACATATAGTTAAGATCTGGCTGGATAACAATGACAGGGCTGTTTTGGCACAGCTGTGTGCTTAGTACAGCATGAACTAAAAGGAAACTGAGGGTGAGGGATGTTGTTGTGCTGTTTACATCTGACCTGCAGGACAGGAGGTTTCCTACCCCTCAGCTAAATCTGATAGAATGTGGTGGTGTTGAGCAGAACTCAGTTGACGTTTCCTGACTCACCGTAACATGCACCTGAGCAGCTTATACAGAGGAATGTATAGAGAGGGAATTGTCAGGGAGGGATTTGAAAAAAAAAATCCAGGAAGGCAAAAAAACAAAAAACAAAAGAAAAAGCAGAAGCTCTGCAAAACCAGCATCTGAAACCATTCCTATGGGCAAATGCACAGGTGTGTGAGATGACTCTGGAAAAGCAATTGGAAATTCCCTGCAGCCCCAGTATAAATCTCCTTCATTCAGAGGTCACCAGTTAGTGTTTGCAGCTAAGGAGCACCTTGCACTGGCTACTCAGTGTGCTTCTGTTTATATGACAGTTTTTATCCTGATGCTGAGAGAACCCTGTCAGATGAAGTGTAAGCCACATTTACCTGTAAGTGCCCCACACTAGCTTGTGATGCCTAATCTCTTTTATTGATCCTACTAGCTGGTTTCTGGAGCCATTGATTTTCCTTGCTGTCAGTTTGTGGCCTTGACTCCTTAATGTTTATTTAGGCTGGTCTCCATAAATTGCTTCTGGTGCTGAGGGCGAGAAAAGCAGCAGGAGGTCAGGGGAGCATGTATACCTGTCCATAAATATAAATCATAGCTTTTGTTCTTCACTGTTGTTTGTGAACACTGTTTGCTAGGTGCATAAAAAGGAAGTATTCTGCTAAAACATGGAAAACCCATTACTAATTCCCCTGGGTGTGCATTTTATTGGAGTCTAGGTTTTCAATTTTCTGTATCCTAATGGTACCTCCTGTTATCTACTCAAACATGTAATGTTTCTTTTTGTTGAGGAGAGGGGAAGGGGAAAAGAGGCAGAATTGTTTGTTTGCCAGCAGAGAACTGTACTTTTGATAGTGTGTAGGGGGAACGGGGTTTTTTTGTATTGTTTGTTTTTTCTTCCTCCACACACACATTTGTTCATGAAATTTCAGTCTTTAAGGAGAACACTAAGGTACAGCAGCATTGGAATTAAAGACACTTGTGTGAACAACTGAACAGCATCTCTCTCTATGACTACCAAAAGTCTATCCATTTAAAGAAGGAGCACAGACTCCTTGATCAGAAATGGTTTTGCATATTGCACTGGCTGTCCTAAGAGCGAGGAGGTGCTTTTCATCAGCTGCAACGTCACTGACAGGGCTGCCAAAATGGGAAATGGTTACAAGCAGGTGTCTGCTCTAGATATAAATAATTCAAGGGCACATCCTGAAAATTCCAAGGGAAAAAAACCCACAGCTCATTATAACAGTGAGTTGCTAGAATACTATAGCCTTAAATCACTGGAAAATGTTTTGCAACAGCTAAGGGTTTTTTTTTTTTTTTTTTACACTGCAGCAGTAAACATCATAGTCTGTACACGGTGACAAGTAGTTCTCCTGAGGCTAGGAGGACAGTAATCAATAGAGGTGCAGTCTACGCTACCGCTCTGCCTGTTGATGCAGAAACTTTGTGCACACATACAATACCCAGAATAAATCATCAGAAGAAAGAGAAACCTCTTCAAGACAGGTAAAAAGTACCTTACAGGAATACTTTACTGAAAAGAATATCTGGTTCAGTTTTCTCTATTTGATCTCTGCTCGCTTGTATTGGTCACTCACTATTCTAAACTGTGGCAAGTTCAGTTCCTCTTAAAGGGAACACAGACAATGTTGGTGGGCCAAATATTTGTCCTAGCTTTCTCTTGATTTTTATAAACTCCATCTACTAATTTAAGTGTTTCCCCCCCTTAAAGTTAAGAAAGAAAAATACCGCCACCACCATCTCAATACTCAGAAAAAACCCACAGTCATAAATTTGTCTTCAGATTGGATTGGGAGGCAGGAAGGGTGTGTGTGTGTGTGTGTGTGGAGGGCGGGGGGGGGGGGGGGATAGCCAGGAAACAGATTACTTTCAGGATTCCAAAGGATTAATAAAAAATCTGTAAAAATTTCACTGAAAATATTTTAAATACCTTGAAATTGCCTTTTTTAAAGGGGCTAACTTATGCCTTTCATGTAATATTCACACAACTTCTGTGGTTGGTTCAAAGCATTTGAAGTGGGAAGTTGCACTGTACTTTAGACAACTCAATATATAAGAAACCACATTTTGCAGCCTAATAATATAGATTCTAGCCTATGTAAACTAGAGTGAGGAAAACAATGTTCTGTATAGCATTTAGGGAGTGACTCACACTACAAAGGAAAGAAAGAGGTGCAACTATGGAGATCAGCACCATGAGATGGCAACACACAGTAATCAGAGGAGGGGCAGACTCATGAATACAAGACACCCAAAGAAACAAATGGGTAAATATGTGTGAGAGATGACTGGGGCTAATAACGTAGAGCACGAGTAAAGATTACTCACATAAGTAAGGGCTGCATGTTGCCGAGTGTTAACTGAAATATCATACTCTGTAAAAAAAACACCTTAACTACAGTAGGGGCAACTCAATGAGGTCCTGACCTAATTGTCAATGGGAGTTCTCCCATTATCTTCAGTATGACCAGACTTTAGGAACTGCTGCTGGATAGGGCCTTTAGTCCTTAATAATCAGAAAAAATAGATAGAAGTTAGAGCTGGGCGAAGCTCAAATGATTTAGGAGTTTCATTCAGATAAGCACAGCAAACATTCACTACTTATTGACATTGTTTAAATCTGCAGGTTCAAAGTACCACAAGCGCCCCCATCTCTAGCTGCAGTGAGCGGTGCTTAGATAAATTTCCCTTCATCCCAAGTAAGCCAACCAAGTTCCCCCCATTAGATTTTCCATCACTAGCATGGCCTATTTTTATGTATACTATACAGCTCAATTTAAAAATGCACAATACCTCATTAGCACTTAACCACATAAAATATGTTTCTTTAAAGGGTGTGTATTTTGTTATTACTGAAAAATAGGCAGGCTGTTGAACTTTATTTTCTTCTGGAAAGACAAAAAAAAAGGGTTTTCCTTCCAAATTTTTTCCATCTGAAGACAGAAGGAAAAATACATTAGAGTTTTCCTTATTTTTCTTCATGACTGATATTCAAGTACCAGAAATGGCAAGATTGTAAGGAATAATAATTCATTTATGACTATAAATATCTAAGATACGTTTAGCTAGGAGGAAACAGATGACCTAACAAAAGATGAGATCTTGGCAAGTTTACTTACATTGGCCAAACTCTGCCAATTAAATTCCAGCCAGCTGGTTGCTTCTAATCCTCTCTTGTTCAGTCTGTTTCTGTGATATTGTAGGTGTTTTTATGCCACATCCATCCATCACTTGAAACTCCAAACAAAAAACATTCTGGGTGAGAACAGATCACAGATGAAATGTCTGGGGGCTCACTAGACTGGGGAGGAGGCCAATAGCGCTTAGAAAAATGTGAAACTTTATCATACCCCTCTAACTCCCAAGTTAGCAACCATCAAAAAACCATCACTGATTTAAAATAGGAGTCAACCTACTGCCCTAGTAGTTTAGTTAACTGGACACCTGGACATTAGCCAAATGACCCTTTCTTAAGTTCCCATGTAATTGCCTCGTGGATGTTGCACATTTCAGTTTCTGTAATTACATGGGAACTTGATTTGTCACAGTCTCTTTGCATCAATGACCTGATGGGGAGAGATGGATGTGTGGTCCTGTCAGAGGAAAGAAATTCACTTTGCACACAGCTTTGACTCTGTAAATGGCACTAGGATAACATGACTACAGTCTAATTACTTCTGACAACTTTCAGCACCTTTTAATGCATGAAATTAAACACAAAGTATGGCAGAATGAGGAAAAACTCCAGCCCAATAAACAAGGCTCTGATGATTTATAAACTCAAAATAGGACAACAGTAGGGTGTGGTTCCCAGTAAAAATAAGCACATAGTACTATATCAGTAGTAGTAGGAGTAGTAAATGTTTATATTATGGTAATGTGCAAGGGGCCCAGCCAAAATCAGCGCCCTATTGTGCTGGATGCTCCACACAGTAGTTCTCAAACTTTTCTTTTCACGGACCACTTGCAAATTGCTGAGGGTCTTGGCGGACCACTTAATGATATTTCCAAATGTTGTTTGTACCGTTAGCTAACTATTGTAAAGCACTCTGGATAAAAGCTCTATATTTAAAAAAACCCTTAATAATAATGAACTGCTTTTTGTTCTACAAATAAAAGCACACAACTCACATTTTAGTATCAGTAGTCTTATCTTTCAAATGCCATGGATTTGCCCTTTCTCCCCCCACCGTGGCAGCCCCTGAGCTGGGGCTGGGAAGGAGGGGGGGGGGTCTCTCCCTCTCTCCCCTGCCACAGCAGCCCCCAAGCTGGGGCTGTAAAGGAGGGGATTCTCTCCCCAGCCACAGAGCTGAGGCTGGGAAGGAGGGCCGTCTCTCCCCAGAAGCTTCAGCCCAGGGGCTGGGGAATCGCAGCTCTGCACGTCCCAAATTCCCTCCCACCCCCTCCTCCCTCCTACCCGCTAATCCCCACAAGGCCACCACCTCACCTTACATGTGAGTCTTCTCCAGGGTCCAGGCACCTAATTAGTGGAGCCACTAATTCGGTGAGTGTCCCTTCATTCTCTCGTGTGTGGCCACCAGATTCGCATCTTAAAGGGAACTATCCGCGGACCACCTGAATGGAGCTTGCGGACCACTGGTGGTCCATGGACCACAGTTTGAGAACCTCTGCTCTACAGAGATAGCGACAACCCCTACCCCTGCAAGCTCATAATATAAAAGACAAAATAGATAAAAAATAGGGGGCAGGTACATAACATACAAATAAAATAATATGGTAAAGAATTATCACAACTTTGTTAGTTACATGCTTTTTGGTTTTCTCCTGGTTTGACTTTTTAACACTGAGGTAGGGAATGAGTGAGGAATGGGAAAGTTCTTGAATGCTGATTTTAATTCCATGAGTGCATCAACACATACTATTTTGCACATCTGTAACACTTTCTAATCAATGAACTTTACAAACATTAGGATGAAACTGAACTTACTTCAGAAACCGTATACAAGGACTTAGACACTACCCAAGCCCCACACGAAAGGACAAATCTCCATGGTGCAGATTGCCTCATACCTAGAGAAAGCCTACCTCTTATGGAGCACACCACTACAGGGCACTCTGATCAGCTCAGGGGTGGGGGGGTGGAGAGAAGGGATTGAGGGAGTGGTAAGGGGGGCTAGGTGGATCCCATCATTTCCACCCTACGAGTAAGGGGACAGCCAAACTCAGCAGCTGTGGAGCAACTCTACAGCCTACAAGAAAATAGTTAGCCTCAGCAGACTAGCAGGCTGTGTGCCTCAATTCCAGGTGAGACACATGGGCCTTGTGCAGGCTCTCTGCCCTAAAGTCAATGTCCCCTATTACAGCAGGATCTCCTGATTATAAGTTCTATGGCCCAGCTTCTAAGCTACCCTTTCCCTCTGAAGCCCCATGGAACCCTACTTAGTCCTTGACCCAAAGAACTGAGTCTCTTTTTGTTATGGGGTTGCACAATGCTTAACACAATGGAACTTGGATCCATGACTGGGACATTAGCCACTTCTCTGTTAGAATTAAATAATAATAATACAAGCAGCCCAACATCTTATTTCTCTAAATTTCAAGTTTAATATGAGCTACAGCTTGGGTGCTTTGTAATTTTTGTACTATGCACCAAATTTCTAAAAGCCTGTTAAATTAGATATCAAGTAA